>NC_069504.1:720325086-720390086 GCF_027579735.1 Bombina bombina
TATGTCCCTTATGAACTTTGGATTTATTAGTGGTTCTTTATATAGTGTTCCAGTTATATACAACATCTAACTCATAATTTTTGCTGTCAAAATGGTATTTATTGGCTTTACGATCTGCCAATTCTTCATTCAGCTTGCTTAGAGTCTCTTCTATTTGATTGTTATAACTCTCATAGTTGGTATCAGTTTGAAATGAAATCATTTTTTCTTTGACCAACTTTATTTCTTCTGTGACCTCAATATGATCAGTTTGTTTGTTCTTCAACAATTGTTTCATAAGGATCAGTGAACACTGTGACAGTGTATTGTTCCATTCTGTCATAAAATCCTTCCTCTGTGTGGCATATGCAGGATTTCTTCATCCTTAAGCCTCTGGGAACTTTGTTCTCCTCAATGTAAATTTGCAAAAATTCAATCTCCCACCACAATTTGAGTTCCTTAATTTCAAGCTGTTCCCTTTTAGAGAACAAGCTCGCCAGGTCCACATTTTCAAGATCATTGCTAGACAGGTTCCTAATTAAAGATTGTAATTTTGCCCTTCTAGCTGTTTAAATATATAATATAGTTAATTTAATTTATAGTTTAATGTAATTTTAGTATAAAAGTTAGGGTAGATTAATTAATAGTTTAATATAGTTTATTTTAATTTTAGTATAAAAGTTAGGGTAGGTTAATTAATAGTTTAATATAGTTTAATTTAAATCTAAAGGTAAGTTCAAATTTATTATAAGATAGGGATGAGTTAATAATTAATATAAAGTTAGTGGGTTGTTAGGTTTAGGGGTTAATAGTTTTTAGTTTATGGTGATGTGGGGGGCTGGCGGTTTAGGGGTTAATACATTTATTTAGTTGTGGTGGGGTCCGGGAACGGCGGGATAGAAGTTAATAACTTTATGTAGGTGGCGTCGGTGTTGGGGCAGCAGATTAGGGGTTAATAACTTTATGTAGGTGGCGGTGGTGTAGGGGGCGGCAGATTAGGGGTTAATAAGTATAATGTAGGTGGCGGCAGTGTAGGGGGCGGCAGATTAGGGGTGTTTAGACTCGGGGTACATGTTAGGGTGTTAGGCAGTGGCGGCTGGTGACTTTTGAAGATGGGGGAGCACTAGCCCCGCCCCTCAGATGGCTCCGCCCACTTTCCTAATGCCCATCCCACTACAATTACCTCTAGCTCCCCAGTGCAATTACCCCACAGTAAAATAATTAAATTCTTCTTTTAACTTCCTAATCACAGTTCATTAACCCTTAGCTTACTAGATCTCCTAAACCAAACCATAAACTGTGTCCAGGCTTGGGTATTTGCGACGTAGAACATTTGAACAATATGGTTAGGAGACCAAGTAAGTGGTGCTTAAGGTTAAAAAAACTATGATAAGGAGGAGGAACTGGGAAATAGTGTAATTTATCCTTAAAACCCACAATATTACACTTCCAGTTGAGGACATGATTGAGTTAATTTGTGGAGTGTTAAAGCAATTGCTCTACAAAGGAACTTTGAATTTTACTGCTGCTCAATCTGAATACAGTGTTTGCAACCCACACCTCCCAACATTTGAAAGTGCCAAAGAGAGACACTTTTCCCCTTTGCTAACAGAGCGCCACTGGTGCCCCCCCCCCCCCCCAATTATTTGATTGTGTGTGTATGTGTTTATATATTTAGCAACATATCTAAGAAATGCCAAAGTTTGGTATAGCGCCGGCACACTTACAAATCAGTTTAGACATACATACTGACAGGAGACTGGTCTACACACAGACCAACATTAACAAGGAGACTCTTATGGGCAGAAGAAGTATCACAACACAATCAACCAGCCCTTATACACACACACACACACACACATACACAATACTAGATTCACATAAATTGTTATGCTATATAGCATACAGCATGAAAAGTTTTATATTAGGAAAATTGAGGAAAACTAAAATATATAAAACAGAAATAATTCAGTCCCGTATAATCATAGAAAGCTATAATACGATTATTATGGGTATGCTGTACAATTGCATCTGAAAGAATGAAACCATAGCATACATATATGTCCATTTTGTAAATAAGTACATTTTACAATGAGTAGGAGATAGTTGCACTTGAATTATAATTCTGTAAGGATTTTAACTTTGCAATTAATCACTGAAGCACTGTGGCAGTGAAAGTGTGCTTTTCCATGCATTATACATAATAATCATTAAAAAATAAAATGCAAACACGTAAGTAAGTATAATTAGGGGCACTTAAAAAGTAATGAATCCAATATACTAGCCCATAAAAAGTCATATAGTTTTATATATAATACACACTGCACAGACAATAGTATATTCTTAAAAACAGGTGTTTTATTTTTTTAGTATATTATCATATTAGTTGTATATACAACTTTTTAGTCAAATGTAGTTTTCTAAAGTATTTCACACACACACACACACATATATATATATATATATATATATATATATATATATATATATATATATATATATATATATATATATATATATATATATATATATATGTATATGTGGTTACCCAATACTTATGCTGCATATTATCTTTAGCATGTTGCCCTTATACTGTAACAGCTACATGCTTTGCCTTGTGTTATTGGTACTGAAGGCGTTAATAGAGAGCACTACAGGAAAGGGATTAATAATAGTTTGGCATGTGGAAGAGCTCTGCATAGTTATCCCTGCCAGTAAAAACAAACAAACCCTGAGGGCAAACCTCAGTGAGCACAAATTACCTACTCTAGTTGTGAGTGATCAGTACACCTACAAGCAAAGAAAATATAACTCAATGCTAAATGTGGGTGCTTCAACATTATTATTCCTAATCCATGCAGTCAATCAGTCACCAGCTGTGTTAGACCAGTTGCGAGCAGAGGGGTGCATAAGGGAGCACACAAGCTAGAGTGGGCACAGCAAGGGGCTTGTATTGGGGGCAAACATCACTGTTACATCTCTTAAATTATGCGTGTGCGCAATGAATAACATTAACAAGGTAGAAAAGGTGAAGGGGCAAGAAAAAAAACAAACTGGTAGACATACTGTGTAACTTAATGTTGCCTTCCGCCTCTGTCTAGTACTGCTCTTCTGGGGTAGTTCAGACTGTCCTCCCCCCCTTCCATTACCTCCCTGTGTGTGTCCTCACTGCCCCACTCACTGCCCCTTCCTTATTGCTACTCCCAGAGGAGGAGGGCTACCGCTACACATGGATAGAAAGCAGGGCTATGTGATAGTATTGTGTGGGTGACATGTTGCTTCCCCTATTCCGGCAATTTGCGGGTGTCAGATAGCCACTATTGAGACTCCCAGTCTCAGAACTTCCTGGAGAGTTGCTTGAGCGTCCGCACCTGCCCCCTCCCCCACCCGAAAAATTTCAGCCAAAAATAAGTAAATTATGTAAATTAATAATAAAAATAAATCCTTCATTAGTGCTGCCTGCAGTGGTGGTGGGCCGGGCTCTTCAACTGATTGAAGCCCATGATGCTCCTCCTCGCACATGCACAGCTCTTAGTGGCTCTCGCACACTAAGAGCTGTGCGGTTAGGAAAGCTATGGGCTGGCCTGTAGGTGGCGCTGAAGGCAATGCAGGCTGAAAGTGGATAGAGCTTTTGCCTATACTTCTATCTATCGCACTGCACATCATGTGCGATAGATAGAAGTATTAGGCAAAAGCCCATTCCACTTTCAGCCTAAATAAGGCAATTTTAATGTTTTTAGTCAAAACTGCAGTGGAGCCTGGAGGATTTTTTTATTTAATCAGCAAAAAAGGTTTAAAAATGTATTTATTTTTATTTCTCCCTCTTTTTTTTTTTTTTTTTGTTCATCAGGGGGCATCAGGGGTCAGGGGGTTCACGTGCTCAAGTGCTCCTATAGAGGAGCCTCCACTGAAGCAAACTTATTACAACCGACTTAGCGGTTACTATAGGTAATAATTTCCAAGCATTTTTCTCTTAGATAACATAAGTTCCTGCGGCTTAGCAGGTGATTGCACTCTCATTATTTATACACTTATTTATACACTCATACAGTGGGGCAAAAAAGTATTTAGTCAGCCCAATTGTGCAAGTTCTCCCACTTAAGAAGATGAGAGAGGCCTGTAATTTTCATCATAGGTATACCTCAACTATGAGAGACAAAATGTGGAAACAAATCCAGCCAATCACATTGTCTGATTTGGAAATAATTTATTTGCAAATTATGGTGGAAAATAAGTATTTGATCAATATCAAAAGTTCATCTCAATACTTTGTTATATATCCTTTGTTGGCAATGACAGAGGTCAAACGTTTTCTGTAAGTCTTCACAAGGTTGTCACACACTGTTGCTGGTATGTTGGCCCATTCCTGCATGCAGATCTCCTCTAGAGCAGTGAGGTTTTGGGGCTGTCGCTGGGCAACACAGACTTTCAACTCCCTCCAAAGGTTTTCTATGGAGTTGAGATCTGGAGACTGGCTAGGCCACTCCAGGACCTTGAAATGCTTCTTACGAAGCCACTCCTTCGTTGCCCGGGCGGTGTGTTTGGGATCATTGTCATGCTGAAAGACCCAGCCACATTTCATCTTCAATGCCCTTGCTGATGGAAGGAGGTTTGCACTCAAAATCTCACAATACATGGCCCCATTTATTCTTTCATGTACACGGATCAGTCGTCCTGTTCCCTTTGCAGAGAAACAGCCCCAAAGCATGATGTTGCCATCCCCATGCTTCACAGTAGGTATGGCGTTCTTTGGTTGCAACTCAGCATTCTCTCTCCTCCAAACACAAAGAGTTGTGTTTCTACCAAACAGTTCTACTTTGGTTTCATCTGACCATATGACATTCTCCCAATCCACTTCTGGATCATCCAAATGCTCTCTAGCATACTTCAGATGGGCCCGGACATGTACTGAATAAGCAGGGGGACATGTCTGGCACTGCAGGATCTGAGTCCCTGGTGGCGTAGTGTGTTACTGATGGTAGCCTTTGTTACATTGGTCCCAGCTCTCTGCAGGTCATTTACTAGGTCCCCCTTGTGGTTCTGGGATGTTTGCTCACCGTTCTTGTGATCATTTTGACCCCACGGGGTGAGATCTTGAGTGGAGCCCCAGATCGAGGGAGATTATCAGTGGTCTTGTATGTCTTCCATTTTCTAATCATTGCTCCCACAGTTGATTTCTTCACACCAAGCTGCTTGCCTATTGCAGATTCAGTCTTCCCAGCCTGGTGCAGGTCTACAATTTTGTTTCTGGTGTCCTTCGATAGCTCTTTGGTCTTCACCATAGTGGAGTTTGGAGTGTGACTGAGGTTCTGGACAGGTGTATTTTATACTGATAACAAGTTAAAACAGGTGCCATTAATACAGGTAATGAGTGGAGGACAGATAAGTCACTTAAAGAAGAATATACAGGTCTGTGAGAGCCAGAAATCTTGCTTGTTTGTAGGTGACCAAATACTTATTTTCCACCATAATATGCAAATAAATTCTTTCCAAATCAGACAATGGCCTCTATTTATCAAGCAATCACCCGCAAATACGCTGGAATTCCGCAGAGTATTTGTGGCGAGCCTGATTCGCCTTAGTTATCAAACCCTACAGACCGGCAAAAGTAGAATTTAGTGACTTAACATACGATCCGCCAGACTCAGTCTGACACAGATCGATGCTTAAGTCACTACAGATGTTCAGAATGCAAGTTCGGCACAATCTGACTACTTTTGCTAGTTATCAAAAGTCTACCAGGTACGCTCGGCACTATTCCGGCCCAGCGTACCTGGTTTTCAATCCGCGGCCCTAGAGGCGGCGGATGCCATAGGAATCAATGGGAGTCGGAAAGCAGCGAAAGCTTATGTTCGCTGCTGCCTGATATCCCATTGATTCCTATGGGAATGTCTACACCTAACACCCTAACATGTAACCCGAGTCTAAACACCCCTAAACTGCCCCCCTACACCGCCGCCACCTAAATTATACTTATTAACCCTTAAACCGCCGCTCCCAGACCCCGCCACAACTAAATACAATTATTAACCCCTAAACTGCCGCTCCCGGAGCCCACCACCACTTACATTATACTTATTAACCCCTAATCGCCCCCCCTACACCACTGCCACCTACATTACACTTATTAACCCCTAATCTGCCACCCCCTACACCGCTGCCACCTACATTATATTTAATTACCCCTAATCTTCCCCCCCTACACCGCCACCACCTACCTACATTTATTAACCCCTAATCTCCCCCCCTACACCGCCGCCACTATATTAAATTTATTAACCACTAAACCTAAGTCTAACCCTAACCCTCCCTAACTGAAATATAATTTAAATAAATGTAAATAAATATTACTATCATTAAATAAATTATTCCTATTTAAAACTAAATAATTACCTATAAAATAAACCCTAAGCTAGCTACAATATAACTAATAGTTACATTGTAGCAAGTTTGTATTTATTTTAACTAGGTACAATAGTTATTAAATAGTTATTAACTATTTAATAACTACTTAGTTAAAATAAATACAAAAGTACCTGTAAAATAAAACCTAACCTAAGTTACAATTACACCTAACACTACACTATAATTAAATTAATTAACTAAACTAAATACAATTAAATACATCTAAATTAAAAAAAAAATACAATTAAATTATCTAAAGTACAACCCCCCCCACTAAATTACAGAAAATAATAAACAAATTACATGTTTTTTAAACTAATTACACCTAATCTAATCCCCATAATAAAATAAAAAAGCCCCCCAAAATAATAAAATTCCCTACCCTATACTAAATTACAAATAGGGCTTTTTGCGGGGCATCAGCTCTTTTACCTGTAAATAAAAAAATACAATACCCCCCCCAACATTAAAACCCACCACCCACACACCCAACCCTACTCTAAAACCCACCCAATCCCCCTTAATAAAACCTAACACTAACCCCTTGAAGATCACCCTACCTTGAGAAGTCTTCACCCAACCGGGCCGAAGTCCTCAACGAATCCGGCAGAAGTGGTCCTCCAGACGTGCAGAAGTCTTCATCCAGACAGCATCTTCTATCTTCATCCATCCGGCACGGAGTGGCTCCATCTTCAAGACATCCGACGCGGAGCATCCTCTTCAAACAACGTCCAACTGAAGAATGAAGGTTCCTTTAAATGACGTCATCCAAGATGGCGTCCCTTCAAATCCGATTGGCTGATAGAATTCTATCAGCCAATCGGAATTAAGGTAGGAAAAATCCTATTGAAGTTCAATCCTATTGGCTGATTCAATCAGCCAATAGTATTGAGCTTGCATCTTGGATGACATCACTTAAAGGACCCGTTATTGTTCAAGAAGACTCCGGATGAAGAGGATGCTCCCCGTCGGATGTCTTGAAGATGGACCCGCTCCGCTTCGGATGGATGAAGATTAGATTTTATTAGATTAGGTGTAATTAGTTTAAAAAACTTGTAAGGGGGGGTAGGGTTAGGGTTAGACTTAGGTTTAGTGGTTAATAAATTTAATATAGTGGCGGCGGTGTAGGGGGGCAGATTAGGGGTTAATAAATGTAGATAGGTGGTGGCGGTGTAGGGGGGGGAGATTAGGGGTTATTAAATATAATGTAGGTGGCAGCGGTGTAGGAGGGGAGATTAGGGGTTAATAAGTATAATGTAGGTGGCGGTGGGCTCCGGGAGCAGCGGTTTAGGGGTTAATAATTGTATTTAGTTGCGGCAGGGTCCGGGAGCGGCGGTTTAGGGGTTAATATATTTATTAGGGTTGCGGCGGGGTCCGGGAGCGGCGGTTTAGGGGTTAATATATTTGAGTTGCGACGGGGTCCGGGAGCAGCGGTATAGGGGGTAAACAGTATAGTATAGTGTGGGTGTTTAGTGACAGTATACCAAGAAAGCTGAACAGCAGCAAGATTGATGTTAGTTAACAACATTCCGCTGCTCATCGCTCCGTACTTGGTGCGCAGCTTTTTGGCAGCTTTTTTGATCATTTTGGAGAACGTATTCAGGTCTGCGGCAGCGATGTTAGGCGATCTTAGGCGAGCGTATTGGTGCCGGTGAATGCAGGTAAGTTGACAGGTTGATAAATAGAGGCCAATGTGATTGTCTGGATTTGTTTCCACATTTTGTCTCTCATAGTTGAGTTATACCTATGATGAAAATTACAGGTCTCTTTCATCTTCTTAAGTGGGAGAACTTGCACAATTAGTGGCTGAATAAATACTTTTTTGCCCCACTGTATTAGGTACATATACACATTAGGTGTATTTGTATACGCATATTTGTGCTGACATTTATGAACTGCTGTTTCTGAACTATTTATGATGTGTTTTAGGATTTTATGACTGGTCATTAGATTCTATTATTAAATATTTTTTACATATTATCTTAACTCAATTTTAACTTACTATTAAATGATATATATCTATTTAGAAAGTTGTGATTTTTTGGCATTATACCCCGTAGCTGTTTAACGCACGTATACAACCCCTTATTCCAGTAATGCTAATTTTACTAACTAAACAGAAGTGTTTAATTACATGTATTTTATGTGCTGAATTATACAAAGCAATACTTAATTCATGTTAGATGCTATGCATTACTATATAAGTCAGTCGTTCAAAGTACACAATCATTTAATTTGTGAAAACTATAAATGTTTACGGGATTGTGTACTTTTTTATATTAATTCAACCTATTATGGGGCATTTAAAAAAATAATACAATAAATTTATATATTGTTTTTAAATAAATTTTCCTTTTCTTTGCAGTCTTGTGCAGGTTTACCCCTTTTAGCCAATAACGTTTTGAAAATTATTAAATTTTTTATGCTGAGGAAATCCCTAATTAATTATCTATTGTTTTATACACATTACTAGTCCTAAAGCCCGTTCACACGGGCCATTTTTTGCAGTACAGCGGTCCCACCCCTTGCGCTCTCTCTCTCCCCCTCTCTTTTGTGCTCTCTCTCTCCCCCCTCTCTTTTGCGCTCTCTCTCCCCCCCCCCCTCTCTTTTGCGCTCTCTCTCCCCCCCCCTCTCTTTTGCGCTCTCTCTCCCCCCCCTCTCTTTTGCGCTCTCTCTCCCCCCCTCTCTTTTGCGCTCTCTCCCCCCTCTCTTTTGCGCTCTCTCTCTCCCCTCTCTTTTGCGCTCTCTCTCTCCCCTCTCTTTTGCGCTCTCTCTCTCCCCTCTCTTTTGCGCTCTCTCTCCCCTTCTCTTTTGTGCTCTCTCTCCCCTCTCTTTTGCGCTCTCTCTCCCCCCCTCTCTTTTGCGCTCTCTCTCCCCCCCTCTCTTTTGCGCTCTCTCTCCCCCCCTCTCTTTTGCGCTCTCTCTCCCCCCTCTCTTTTGCACTCTCTCTCCCCCCTCTCTTTTGCGCTCTCTCTCTCCCCCCTCTCTTTTGCGCTCTCTCTCTCCCCCCTCTCTTTTGCGCTCTCTCTCCCCCCTCTCTTTTGCACTCTTCCCCCCCTCTCTTTTGCTGTCTCTCTCCCCCCTGTCTTTTGCTGTCTCTCTCCCCCCTCTCTTTTGCTGTCTCTCTTCCCCCTCTCTCTCCCCCTCTCTATCTCTCTCCCCTCTCTATCTCTCCTTCCTCTCTATCTCTCCTTCCTCTCTATCTCTCCTCCCTCTCTATCTCTCTCCCCTCTCTATCTCTCTCCCCTCTATTGCGCGACCGGGCCCGGCCACGCCCCCTTCACACCCGACCACGCCCCTCCATGGCCATTCACGCCTGGCCACGCCCCCTTCATGTTGGCCATGCCCCCGCTCATGCCAGCCACACCCACTTCTGCCTCAGATCAGCTAGGGACTCAAAGGCCAAGTGTGTTTGTCCTTGTGCTGTCTCTACTGCGCATGACAGCTTCGGCCAAACACACTTGGCCTTTTATTATATAGGATGGATGCTTACTATCTCCCTTTAACTTTCTTCTTGTAAGAAGTGTGTGTGTGTGTTAAACACAAGAATGTGTGTGTATGTTTTAAGCACAAGAATGTGTGTGTGTTAAACACAAGAATGTGTGTGTGTGTTAAACACAAGAATGCTTGTGTGTGTTTTAAGCACAAGAATGCGTGTGTGTGTTAAACACAAGAATGTGTGCATGTGTGTATTAAACACAAGAATGTGTGCATGTGTGTGTTAAACACAAGAATGCATGTGTGTGTGTGTTAAACACAAGAATGTGTGTGTTAAACACAAGAATGCTTGTGTGTGTTTTAAGCACAAGAATGCGTGTGTGTGTTAAACACAAGAATGTGTGCATGTGTGTATTAAACACAAGAATCTGTGCATGTGTGTTAAACACAAGAATGCATGTGTATGTGTGTGTGTTAAACACAAGAATGCATGTGTGTGTGTGTGTTAAACACAAGAATGCATATGTGTGTGTGTTGAACACAAAAATGCGTGTGTGTGTTAAACACAAGAATGTGTGTGTGTGTGTGTTAAACACAAGAAGGTGTGTTAAACACAAGAATGCGTGTGTGTGTGTTAAACACAAGAATGCGTGTGTGTGAGTGTTAAACACAAGAATGTGTATGTGTTGAACACAAGAATGCGTGTGTGTGAGTGTTAAACACAAGAATGTGTATGTGTTGAACACAAGAATGCGTGTGTGTGAGTGTTAAACACAAGAATGTGTATGTGTTGAACACAAGAATGCGTGTGTGTGAGTGTTAAACACAAGAATGTGTATGTGTTAAACACAAGAATGCGTGTGTGTGTTAAACACAAGAATGTGTGTGTGTGTTAAACACAAGAAGGTGTGTTAAACACAAGAATGCGTGTGTGTGTGTGTTAAAAACAAGAATGCATGTGTGTGTGTGTGTGTTAAACACAAGAATGTGTGTGTATGTGTGTTAAACACAAGAATGCGTGTATCTGTGTTAAACACAAGAATGCGTGTATCTGTGTGTGTGTATGTGTGTTAAACACAAGAATATGTGTGTGTGTGTGTGTGTGTATGTGTGTTAAACACAAGAATGTGTGTGTGATCTTGCAAGAGTGCTGCATGGATTTCTGTTCCATCTTGAAATTTGGAAGAGTTGAAAAAACATGGATATCAGTGGTGCTCTGTGTACTGGTATGTTCAATATGTTTAAATTTAAAAGGATAATAAATGCTTTAAAAGTAAATGTTTTCTTATGGCAAGAGATGGGACATATAGCAGGCTTCACAAGCATAATCTTGCCACATATCTGTTCCTAATTGGCTCTAGCGGAAAACCTTGGGGTGGAACTGACGTTTGTGCAGCAGGTGTAGTGGGACCAGAAATTTTCTTCCTCTTTCTTGGCACAATGGGAATAAGATGTAACTGTATAGCTTGGTGTGCTTTTCCACCCCTGCAGTTTGTTTATACTGGATGTAAGGTTCTGATAATCTGTAACTGTTCTACTGCTAATTGCCTGAGTAGCCGGTACCATGGTCTCCTGGTCCAAAGTGGAATAATTACAAGAATTAATTGCAATAGCAATTAAATCTTTTTTTTTTTTTTAGAAGTTTACAGAAACAATTACAATCACTTTTCCATCAGTGTAATTGGCAACACAATTTTCCAAATAAATAAAAATGATCACGGGTATACAGTTATATATAAATGCATATAAAGGCAGTGTAAACCAATAATGAGCTAGATTACAAGTGGAGCACTCATTTATTGCGCGCCACCAAACAGGCAAATTGGCCCGTTTTGCGTGCACGTGACAAATAACCATTACAAGTGGCTGATTATTACTACCACGAGCTCGCGAAAATTAACCAGGTAATTTTTTAAATGTCCCCCAATTGCCCTCAAATTTAAGTGAATTAAACCGTATTAAAAAAATAAAAATATTAGTATGTTTATTTTTTCATAAAGTAACTGCATAAGGCAGTTATCAGTTATAAGGGGCTAAAGTTGGCGGGTGTGTGGTGTTTGAAATTAAAAAACGGCTCTGAGGTCGCGTGAGCATTGCACCTAACCACCAGTGCTGAACATTAGGTTACCCAAAACTTCCTCATCTATATACAAATGACACTGTATGCCGTACTGTTCTGGTCGCTTACAGCACAGCAAACCTAACATCTCAAATCTATAAACCAGAAATATAAGAAGTATAAGGGGAAGGAAACAGTATTTACACAGAGGCAAAACTGTAGGTGTCTATTGCTAACCTAATGAAAGAGGAATCTCCCCTCTGTTCGTAGTGTGCCCAACCAAGTATAATGACAATAATACTATTTGCAATCCAAATCAAACTTGGTCGTTTAGAACCCAATATTGTAACGTGGAGTAAAGTCCCAAAGACAATGTTGCTCAGTCAGTAATCAACAATGTAATTCTTACCCCCAATCCTGTGAGCTGTCTGGTCCTGAGGAGAAATGGAGTCCGGTCGTACTTGTTACAAGGAGCGCTGCTGAAGCAGCATACGCCTCTCCTTGCTGTCTGCGTTGATATCCAGAAAGCTCCGGCCATCCAATGAGCTCCCTCCTCAGACGTCACTACTAGGGGGTGTTGTCCACGATCGGCTACCGTATTGAGTAACGGTACAGACAGTCAGGCCTACTGCTAGGCTCAGGGAAAGTGCAGGGGGAATTCCCCTTTAGAAGCCGTGCTGCACGCTGTGATATGGTCACATCCTGGGTAGAAGAAGCATCCTGGGTAGAAGAATACGCAATCTGCTTTATTAAAAAAAATTGTTAAAATGTATGTATCAAATCCAGCAGGAAACACAATGTGTAACTAAGTGAAATGTCAAAAAATAGGAGTCAACTAGTCCAGCTGTCATGTTTCGGCATACGCCATTATCAAAGCTGTTGGCTACGGAGGTAAACCCCCGTCTTTTAAAACAAGTAAAAGACTCCTATTGGACAATGAATATGGACAAAACATTAACCATATCAATACTGTTACATTTTCACATGAATTAAATATTAGACCTCTACTATGGCTAACATTTTTATATATATATTATATTTCAATGCTGCACATAAAATAATAATGATGAATCGATTGAGTGTCTAAACTTGTATGCAGGGGAAAAAACCCCAGAACCTATAACATTCAGAAATAGAATAGAAAGTAAATAATAAAGCCTTGTCCTTCTTAAAGGAGTAGACTGAATGTAAAACCTATTTAACAAATAGCCTAGTTTCATAGTGATAAGAATTACTAGGGCCTGGGAAACAATTACTCAAACATTTAATAGTGTACAATGATAAATAGTATAATCCCTTTGAACAGGCCATTGTCCAAAAAAGGGGGTATTTGTAACTCGCTTTTATAGGAAGGGGATAATGTATTGCTTGCATAATAAGGGAATTCCCTGGTCTATAACTATGCATATACTAATATATTATGCATAAAGAAGTGTAGTGGTATCAGAATAATCATCTATATAACAAGCAGCTATATTCCTAATAATATATGATATGGATGTTCATAGCTAAACCAACTCCTTATGAACCTTTAAACAGTAGTAATAGGAAATCCCTTTGAATTGGAGAGAAGACATATCTTATGTATTACCAAAAATCATATGAAGAGTTTAACCCAATTGGATGTCTGGTTTTAAGAGTAAAAATCCAAAATATCTCTTGTTTGGCCAAAAGCCTATCTCTGTCTCCTCCTCTTGGAGGTATAGATATTCTCTCAATGCATGTCCACCGAAAGGAATTGGCATTTTTATTATGCTGGGTAGCAAAATGTTGTACCAATGGGGTACTTGTGTTTCCAAGCCTAATGCTGGAGAGATGTTCCCTGATTCTTGATCTAATCTCATGTGTAGTGAGACCTATGTATTGTTTATTGCATTCTCTGCAGGAAATGAGGTAGATCACATATGTCGATCTGCAATTCAAACACATGTTTTTAGAATAAGTTTGTCTTGTAAATAATGACCTAAACAATTAACCTACTTCTACCTTTTCGCAGGCTACACAATCCCTATTATGGCACTTGAACATCACTTTATGCATTAGCCATGAGGACTGTTGAGTCCTCTCAGCTGGGAGTTTGGTAGGGGACACAATGTTCCCTATTGCTTTGCTACGCCGGTAGGCGAACTTGCATGAACCAGTAGGGAGATTAGCAAATCCTTCATCAGCTTTAATCATGGAAAGATGTTTCCTGATGATGCTCAAACCTGATTATACTGTTCTGAGTGGTCAGTAATGAAAAGAAGGCCATCCTGGATTTTACCCTTTTTCATACGATCAGGTTTGGGGCACAGCAGATCTTTCCGGTCCAACTCTTTAACCTGCTCTACCGTTTTGTCTTTGGAGTCCTTTGAATAACCTCTCTTTAGTAATCTGTTAGTTAGTAACTTGGTCTCAGCTTCAAACTGAGCAGGGTCCGAACAGTTTTGTTTAAGATGAATAAACTGTCCCTTAATTATACCCTTGAACACACTCCTGGGATGGCAACTCTTAGCATGCAGGAGTTTGTTACCAGAGATAGGCTTTCTGTAGACTGTTGTGTGTACTTTTTCACCACACTTCCCAGAGAGTGTAATATCCAAATAGTGTATTTTGTGAGGGTTGGACTCTGATGTAAAGCTGATGCCTAAATTACTATTATTTAGGTAGTTAGCAAACGCAAAAAATTCCTCTTGATCACCGTTCCAAACAAACAACGGGTTGTCAATGAACCTTCTGTATAGCACTATCTTCGAGTTGAAGGGGTTCCCACCCCCATAGATGTGGTTCTGCTACCACCACCCCATGAAGAGGTTGGCGTACGAGGGGGCAGATTTCGCCCCATAGCAGTCCCACAAATCTGGAGGTAGAACACCCCCTCAAACTCAAGTAGTTATGTGACAAAAGAAATTCTGCTAGTCTAATCACATACTCACAGAACTTAGGATTCTCACCATGTTACTTGTCCATAAAATATTACAAAGCCAACAAGTCTTTTTAACGGGGAATAGAAGAGTAGAGTGATCTTACATCTACTGTCAACCATATGTACCCCTCCCTCCATTCCATAATGTTCAGCAAATTGAGTATGTGCATGGTGTGTCTTACATAGCTCCACAATTTCAGTACCATTGGTTGTAGAATTTGATCCAACCATTCTGAAGTATGCTCAAAGAGTGATCCGATCCCTCTCACAATGGGCCTACCTACCACATTATCAAGAGGTTTATGAACCTTTGGTAGGTGGTTGAATACTGGGGTCATTGGATGTGAGACTAGCAGATATTTTTTTGTTTCCTCATCAATGAAGCCCCCTTCCACACCATCATCTATCAGATCCTCCAATTTTTTTCTGAAAATGCGTGTAGGATCAGAATTTAATATGCGATAGTTCTGGGTATTGTGAAGCTGTTTGTGGGCTTCATTGACAACATCAACTTTATTCATCACAACCACAGACCCCACCCCCTTGTCAGTGGATCAGATCACCAATGAAGGAATGGAACTCAAAGTTTTTAGTACATCCTTCTCTTTCCTGGTCAAGTTGTGACTGGTATTATTGTCTTGGTAGTATAATCTTGTTAAATCAGCTTCTACTCTGCTTTGAAACCATTCAATGATTGTATCACGACTTTGTATGGGATAGTATTTAGAGGTACATTTCAACTTAGGGTTCTTTAGGGAGTTTGAACTGGATTCACCTTCATGAAATCCAAGCTATCCAAAGAGTAGTTCTTTTTTGACTCAGTTTCAGTCAACATGCAATTGCTTTCCATTCCAGAGGTTCCACCTGCCAATGCAAAATGTTTTTGAGTGTCAGTTTTTGCACAAATCTATTCACATCCAATAGGGTGTGAAAAAGATTTAAATAATTTGTTGGAACAAAACCCAATCCCAGGCCCAACACGGTGTATTCAGAAGCACTCAGGGGGTATGAGGAAAAATGTATCACTGATACCTCGTTTGCCTCTGGTTTCTCCAGAGTGTATACCCTCCCTTGTATGCCCCTCTTATTCCTTCTCCCCCGTCTACTTGCAAAAAAAAAGGTTGAGTTCTAAGCTTTCTGTTCTGTTCGGTGTCTCAGGAGGATGTAAAGTGTCTACAGCCTGAGTGATGTATTTAGAAGTTGGGGCAGGGGTATTTTTAAGAATGGAGGTAGGGAGAGTGGTTTTCTCTTTGGGTCTTACTACTTGTTGAGGAATTTGTGTATTCCTCAACAAGTAGTTAGACCCAAAGAGAAAACCACTATTTTACCCTTTTTCATACGATCAGGTTTGGGGCACAGCAGATCTATCCAGTTGCCAAAACATGTCAGCTGGACTAGTTGACTCCTATTTTTGACATTTCACCTATTTCCACATTGTGTTTCCTGCTGGATTTGATACATATATTTTAACCATTTTTTTTTTTAATAAAACAGATTGCATATTTTATACAGCCGCTGCTCAGCTTCTTCTTTGCTGTAGTCTATTGCTAACCACCAATACTGTGCAAATTAGAAAAGATAAAGAGAGAAAGCTAAGATATTCTGATCCAACTCCAAACTATTATAGTACTCTACTATGACAATATAAAAGTATAGGGAAAAACTACTGTGCCCATATTCAAAAGTCTGACAAGTTCCCATAGCACGAAAGCAATCTGTGTCATACTAAGTTTTCCCAACATAATACATAAACAAACAGATCCTAAAGAAACCAACACAATCAGCATAACAATAAAATAAACAAATACTCTATGGGTAAGATAACAAGATGGTTGGCACGCCACGCACGTTATGGCTATTTCACATTTGGGGGCTTATTTATCAAAGTGCAGCGGACATGATCTATAATTTATCATTGCATAAGCATTTCTATATTCGCGGCCAATCTTAAGACCCCTGCTTCTTAACTCCTGTTTCCAGCGAGCATGAAGGCTTGCATGGAAACAGGTGTATACGGCCCCATTCGGGCCATGATAAATCGGCCTCATGGGGTTGCGCAGATATCACAAGTTGAATCTAAACAGCCAAATTGCATGCGTGTTCACGTATTCACCATAGAAGTCAATGGAGAAAACAAATAGAAAAAAAACCACACAAACACCCTTTGCTGCCCAAAGCCCATGACATATTCTCCTTGAAAAGTGTACATGAAAATGCAAATATTTCATATTGCATAAATTTTTTCGTAACGGAATATGTTTTATTTATTTCTAAATAAATATTTCTCTATATATGAGATGCTTTTTGGACAGATATATCTATTTATTAGGGATGGGCGAAAGTGTTTATATCCGAATTCGAATGTTAGAATGAATGTTATTGTAGAAATTTGATTTACATAATAGAATGTTGATTCTTAAAAATTCGATTTTCGAATGTTATTTACAGTTTTCGAATGTCACATTCTAATTCGAATGTCACATTCGAATTCGAATGTTACATTCGAATGTCACATTCGAATTCGAATATTACATTTGTAAAACACAATTGTAGACTAGAAACACTATTTCGAATGTCACATTCGAATCGAATATCACATTCAAATCGAATGTCACATTTGAATTTGAATATTACATTTATAAAACACAGTATTAGACTAGAAATACTATTTCGAATTTGAATGTCACATTCGAATCGAATTTCACATTCAAATTTGAATATTACATTTATTAAGCACAGTTGCAAACTAGAAATACTATTTCGAATTCGAATGTGACATTCAAATTTGAATATTACATTTAAAAAACACAGTATTAGACTAGAAATACTACTTCAAATTCGAATGTGACATTCAAATTCGAATGTCACATTCGAATTCGAATATTACATTTCGAAATTGAATGAATTACATAGCTAAACATTCTATTATTCGAACTAATATTTTCGAATTTTATTGAAAAATTCAAAAACGAAAATTCGAAAATAGAATGTTAGAATGTTATATAAACATTCGAAATTCGATTCGAACGAATGTATAAAACTTCATTTTAAATTTCGAATTTTTAGAAACATTTGCCCATCCCTACTATTTATAGCAAGATATGTATATGAACATATATATGTCTAGATATCTCGAGATCTATATGCGAAAATCCCTCTGAGATATTGTTTAATGTGCATAAGATTGTAATGTAAAATCTTTTCATTATCTCCCTAGTTAAACATATGTCTATACATATAAATACTGTACATGTTTCTCTATGTATGTATGTCAATGTAAAATGCCTGCGTCTGCTTTTTTTTTTCTAACACCCAAGATCTCATATCTTTGAGCCCTTAAAACTTTTGTGTACTTTTTAACATAATATTTATTCGACAGTGTTAATATGAGTGTAACTGTACTTTGTAATGTATTTTTGAAGTGTTTCGTGAAACGTTTATTTTCTGCAAATTTGTTAACTACAGCTCTTCGTGCGCGTAAAGGATTGTTGTATAAAAGGCGAATGCGTGCACGCAATCACAAGTTTTCAAAACTTTTAATACCTGCACTATAGAAATTGATCGTGAAAAGACCACATCACGCGTGGAAAACTCATAACGTGCTACTTGTATAATCTTGCCCTGTGTGAGTTACAACCTAATCTGGCAGAACTTCTATAATCTAAAATTCTATAATGATATTAAAAAACAGTAGTGAATAACTTTGGAAATGCCTGTCTACTACTTCCCATTAAAGAGCCCATGACCTCAGCCTAGGCAAATCTTCCTTTCATGTGGGGCAGTCACATCTGCCCTCTACCACACAGTAGCAGTCCAACACTGAGTCACCAGTCCACAGTAGTACCAGGTAAATAACAATGCAAGCAACCCGAGAATTGCAACAATGAACTTCCCTGGCAGCCTAGTCCATAGCCCTTCGTCAAATATGTTAGCATGCATACCACTCTGAAGCTCACTGAAGGAAGGAACAGGCCCCACCATTTGCTGCGAATCTACAGCTGAAATCCCGGAGGCAAGTATAGAGCTCTGGGGAAACTTGTCCTGCAGAACAATAGATGTCTGCTAGTTTGATCAAAGTGATCAAGTCCCATGCATAGCTTAACTTTTTCACTGCAGTAACAGCTGTTGTACCTCCTGTTGGTTGCAACTGGTCTCCTACCGGTATATAATGGCAAAGGGATCTCTCTGTTTTAACTATGGGAGTGTCTTCTCCCAGACCGTGGGCCTCAAAGAAATCCTGTGTACCAGGGTCCTCTGAATCTTCACAGCTCTCTACAGGCTTCTCAGGACCATAGTGGATTTGGAAGTGAGGTGCTACTTCTATCATACATAGGGGCCGATTGATCATGTGTCTGGCGGATATCGCTGTATCGTATCATGTCTGCATTTATCATTTCACAAGCAGTTCTGGTGAACTGCTTGTGCAATGCCACCCCCTGCAGATTCACGGCCAAGAAACCGCTAGCAAGTGGTGTCTATCAACCCGATCATATGTGATAGGGCAGATTGCTGTCCGCCGCCTCAGAGGTGGCATACGAGTTAAGGAGCAGCGGATGTATTTGGCCCCATTCAGGCCATGATAAATCAGCCCAATTGTGTCTTGTGGGAGCAAGACTGTAAAGGCTTGGCACAACCGCTGTTCAAGATTTGTAAAGTGAGAATTAATTAATTGTATAATCCAATTGCAACTAACTTTTTTTTTTATCCTACATAGAAGTTGGGGTATAAACAATATAGGAGGAGATATATAGATATGTTTAAAGCAACACATCCAAAAAAACATCCACTGTCATCAATTGAATGGATTTAAACTGGTGAAGAATTGATTTGATTGTTAATTGTTGTTGGACGCCATTAAATCCATATTTGGATAGCCCAACTGTATTGTTGCATAGAAGCCCTTTCTATGAAGCTTCTATCACTTCTGACAAATTAGAACCCTGACTAGGTAATCAGCCTTTTATCTTAGTTTGGCAGGAAGATGAAACACTGCTAAATTATCTGTATATTTCTGAGCACAAAGAAATAATTGGCACATTTCTTTTTTTATACCTGCTCTCTATGGCCTCCATTACATATGCAGCGTCGCCCGCAAAAGCCGGCGACGCCAGATTTTACGCGATTTTGGTATTACATATACGGCATAGCATACAAGTTATGCGAGTATATTTCACCCGTCGCTCGCAATTATTACTCCCATAGGCTAACATGGGACCGCATCGTAAATCGGTATCCAATATCCAGCGCAAGGCCTTACGTGGCGAAAATGGAGAAATCTTACTCCATTTTTACCTAGCCATGAAAGGCAGCCGTAGCAGGCCTTACGCTGAGTATGGGAGCACCGTAACTCCCGAAAAATGCCTGCAAGAATAAACAAAAACCTAACGCATGCGCAATGTCTATCTACCTGTCAACCGCAATCCCCCACCGCAATAACTAATAAAGTCTATTAACCCCTATATCCACCATCAAACCCACACCACAAGTAATAACTAAATTATTAACCCCTAAACCACCATAGCCCACAACGCAATTAACCTATTCAAGTATTAACCCCTAAACCGCCATAGCCCACATAGCCTATTAAATGTATTAACCCCTAATCTGCCGCCGCCAACATAATAAAGTTATTAACCCCTAAACCTAAGTCTAACCCTAACCCTAACACCCCCCTAACTTAAATATTATTTAAATAAATCTAAATAAATTTACTATTATTAACTAAATTATTTCTATTTAAAACTAAATTCTTACCTATAAAATAAACCCTAAGATAGCTACAATATAATTAATAATTACATTGTAGCTATTTTAGGATTTATTTTTATTTTACAGGCAACTTTGTATTTATTTTAACTAGGTACAATAGTTATTAAATAGCCATTAACTTTTTAATAGCTACCTAGTTAAAATAAATACAAATTTACCTGTAAAATAAATCCTAACCTAAGTTACAATTACACCTAACACTACACTATCATTAAATAAATTAAATTAATTAAATTAATTAACTACAATTACCTAAAATTAAATACAAATAAATAAAATAAAATAAAGTACAAAAACAAACACTAAATTACAGAAAATAAAACAGTTGAAAGCTAAACCTAGGAGGTTCATATGCTAATTTCTTAGACCTTGAAGACTGCCTATAATCTGAATGCATTTTGACCACTAGAGGGCATTAGTTCACATGTTTCATATAGATAACATTGAGCTCATGCACGTAAAGTGACCTAGGAGTGAGCACTGATTGGCTAAACTGCATGTCTGTCAAAAGAACTGAAATAAGGGGGCAGTCTGCTGAGGCTTAGATACAAGATAATTACAGAGGTAAAACATGTATTGTTATAACTGTGTTGGATATGCAAAACTGGGGAATGGGTAATAAAGGGATTATCTTTCTTTTTAAACAACAAAAATTCTGGTGTTGACTGTCCCTTTAATTAGGCATATTGCAGAGAAATCGCAGAACTAGAGAAGCTACACAAAACTACACAAAAAAAAGAAATTCTTTCCACCCTCACAGCTAAAAGAGAAAACTTAGCCAATATTCTAAACAACCAATCAGCTAGAGCAATACAGAGACTAAATACACAATATTATATCCATGCGAACAAACCCGATAGATACCTAGCAAATAAATTAAAAGAGAGGTGTAGGGCGTCTATTATTCCTTCTATCTTACTGACAAACGGCACCACTGTATCCCACCCACAGTATATAACAGACGCATTTGCAGAGTTTTATGGAAATTTATATGACGGTAAAAAAGTAACTCACTCGAACACCTTACAATCCCAAACTGAGAAATTTCTTAAGGAAGCTGACATGCACCTACTTACTAAAGAAGACAATGACACACTAAATGCCCCAGTAACAAGGGTAGAGGTCGGGAAGGTTATAAAGGAACTTAAAACGGGGAAGGCAGCGGGACCAGATGGGTTCGCGGGGGAATATTATAAAACTTTCAAGGGTACCCTAATCCCCCACCTCACAGATCTCTGTAATTTTATTTTAGAAGGACACACCATTCCAGCAGACATGTTACAGGCCAAAATCATAGTGATCCCTAAACCTGGTAAAAACCACAAATGTTGTGCAAACTACAGACCGATATCGCTCATTAACCAAGACTTAAAAATATTGACGAAGATTTTGGCCAATAGACTAAAACACATACTTCCAAAGCTGATTCACCCTGATCAAGTGGGCTTTGTGAAGGACAGAGAAGCACCAGACAATGTATGTCGACTGTTAGACATTATAGACTATGTGGGAGACAAACGAATGCCTTCTCTGCTCCTCTCGTTGGACGCGGAGAAGGCATTTGATAGAGTGGACTGGGGATATATGTTTGCAGTTTTACAACAGATGGGATTTGAGGGTGCCTTCGTTACAACCCTAAACGCAATCTACTCTAATCCCTCAGCCCAAGTGTCTATCTCAGGTTACAAATCTAAGAGTTTTCCCATACTAAACGGCACAAGGCAGGGATGCCCACTATCACCTTTGCTCTTTGCAATATGCATAGAACCCCTAGCGGCCAAAATTAGACAAGACCCAGACATTACAGGGGTGAAGGTCAAAGATCAGGAATACAAGCTGACACTCTTTGCGGATGACATCCTTCTAACACTGACGAAACCCCTCACATCCTTACCCAACTTATATAAATTACTGGACCAATTTTCCCAAATATCAGGGTACAAAGTCAACCTAGATAAATGTGAAGCATTACCTTTGGGACTTCCACAACACACCAAAAAAATTATAGACATTAACTTTGAAGTACGATGGGTCACTCACTCGCTTAAATACTTAGGGATACACCTTACACCTCAGATAAACCAGCTATACAAATACAATTATGAACCCATATACAAGGAGATAAAGAAAAACTTAAGCAAATGGAAGACGCACACTTTCTCATGGTTAGGCAGACTAGCAACAATCAAAATGTCAATTCTCCCCCGGATACTATACTTATTTAGAACCTTACCCATAAAAGTCCCACTAAAAGATCTTGAGCGACTACAAAGAGACCTAATAACTTACATTAGAGGGAATAAAGTGGCTCGCATAGCAACTGCTCTGATAACCAAACATAGGAGTCTAGGTGGAATTGGAGCTCCCAACATAGTAGAGTACTACAAAGCAGCAAGATTAGCACAGACGGCTTTAGTGGGAAGCAATGTGGAAGGGGTCACATGGACCAATCTAGAAGCAGAGATAAGAGATACTCCCTATCTAGACGATTTTCTATGGCATAAACATATAAAGAGGGACCTCAAGGATAAGCCAGGTTTACAGATCATACACCATACTATCGAAATCTGGTCCGCCTTGACTAACAGACAGAATCTCTTATCTAACCAGACATTAGTGCACCCTATTAGATACCTGCTTCCCAAAGAGTCACAACATATAGTAGATAAATGGGCCAATAAGGGCCTCTATAGAGTGGCAGACTGGTTAAGTGGAGGTAAACCTAAGACTTTCAACCAGATACAAACCCAATTAGACTCAGTAAAATTACAATGGTTCCAATATCTTCAAGTTAACTCTGTAATCCATGAATATATTAAAGGCCTTCAGCCCACCATAACCACACCTCTGGAGAGTTTACTTAAGTCCACACACAGACCAAAGGGGGCCATTTCTAAATTATATTTACAGATACAAGCAACTAATAATTCATCAAAACCTAACTTGATTCTAAATTGGGAGAAAGATTTAGATATAAATAAAGATAAGCAATGGTGGGATAACACGTTTAATTCAGCTTGTAAAGGACTCTTAAGCACCGATTTGAGAGAAAACACCACCAAGACGATGTTTAGGTGGTACTTGACCCCAGTTAAAACTGCTCATATGTCATCTAATCATAATAGGTCTTGTTATAGAGGATGTGGGGAAGTAGGCTCCTATTGTCATATGTGGTGGGAGTGCGGAACGGTGAGAGATATCTGGGCTAAAACATCAGATCTACTAAGCTCTGTTCTAGATGAACACATTCGATTGACACCGTTGCAAGCTCTTTTACATTTCCCACTACCTCAGTTTAACAAACAGATAAACACATTCATTAGAATCATTAGTACGGTTACCAGAACCTGCATAGCAAAATATTGGAAAACCTCAGCACCACCCTGGGAGGAAGTAGTCAATAAAATTTCTCTAACATACCACATGTATGAAACTGCTGCACAGTTACTAGACACACAGACACAATTTGAACAGATCTGGTTTTACTGGACACTGAATAGACATAGACTCAATAGATGACCTCCTGTAGCCTAGAAATAGGGGGAGAAGATACCAAGACCTGGAGGAGAGGAGAGGAGGGGACACCCGGCGACCTAGTATACCCTTTTGTTAACTTTCCTTTTCTGTATTTATTACTTTTATTTTTTTTTATTTTTCTAAGCTGATGTTGGAATTTCTAGAGAGATCTTAAGAAATGCAGCTTAGGTTCAGTTACTTGTTAAAATTTACATTTAGTAATATTGAATTGTTGATTATACCTCAATATAGTTATTTAAGAAAATGGTTAAACATGGGACAACACAATCTGGAACAATCCAGAAAAGAAAGGAAGATATGGACAAATATATGATCAGAGACTTATTGTTATGGAAAGGCTCGAGAATCCTTGAGCAGTGATTGTATAAGGTAAACGATACTCCTGTATGGAAGAACAGTTACTCAACCCACAATATGTTGCAACTCATACTCACTCATCTCTTTCCTAATGCTCAGTTAATTGTAGATTGATTGTTTCATATGAAAAGATCTATTTTTTTTGTATTGTGAAAACCCATGTTACTAATAAAAAAGATTTAAACATAAATAGGCATATTGCCTTGTGGGGGGTTGTCGGTCTAGGAGTTAATACATTAATATTAGTAATGAGAGGGGGGGATTGCGGATATAGGGGTTTTACATGTCAGGTTTATTTTTTGGAGGCGTGTTAGACTTTTACGGGAGATTTGTTATTTTCTTTACTTTTCTTAGGCGCCGGCAGTTTCTAAAGTGCCGTAAGTCACTGGCGACTCCAGAAATTTGTATTTACGCTAATTTCTGGACATCGCTAGTTTATCAGACTTACGGCACTTTATGAACTGCCGGCGGGGTTTATGTAATACCCCGATGTGCGAGGTGAAATTACGGGCGGCGCACGTTCCCACGCTTGCGCCGAAACCTGCGCCGTATATGTGATTGCGCCCTATGTTGCTACTTAAAAGTGTATTTGTTACTTTTTGGAAGCAAAAATTATTATTCCTTTAATATGCCGATTGAACGCCGCGCATATCACATAACACATTTCTTTAAGGAATACCTGATGCCCCCCCTTTCTGGCAATCACATGTAAGACATAGCTGTCATGTTGTCTGTGATTCCTTCTTCCTGTATGCATGAACCTCCACAAATTAGCTGGAATTTGTCTTTAACTCTAAAAGGGCTCTACAACTATAAAAGGCTTCTGATGAGACTGAATGAAGCCACCTCTTTATAAGTTGTTTCAGATTAACTGAAACTGATTACACTGCCTTGTTTGACCTTCTTATTCATGAAGTACTGCTTCAATGCTTGCATTTGCCACCTTGTCTAAATTTAAAAAAAAGTGAAATACAAAAAATATAAAATGGCGTAGGATATAGTAACAGCCTCCAATTATCAAATTTATTCAACAAATCACAAAGGTCATTTTCATACAGTATGATCACATTTTTGTGAACACAGCAATTTTAAATTCACATATTTGTTGTGTGCTTATATATTTATTAAAGGGACAATCCACTTGAAATTTGTTATTGTTTAAAAAGATAGATAATCCCTTTATTACCCATTCCCCGGTTTTGTATAAACAACACTGTTGGTGTTGGTGGCATGGGAGGGTTAGGAGGGAGGCGGGTGGGCGGCCCATCACTGGAGGGCGGCGGGAGGGGCGTGAACAGGTGGGACCACTACACTACAGAAAATATGTATGCTAAGAGTGGCAGGGAGGTGGAAGGAGGGAGGGGGGGAGGATGGAGAAGGAGGTACAGGGAGATCCTAGAGTGGAGGGGGGATAAAGGCTAGGGAAAGGATCTTGGAGGGGGGCATTTTGGCCCGAGGACACGGGCTTTAACACTTGTATTGCTATATTTTGGTTGTTTTTCTACCCTAGCTACCCATACACTTGAAAGTATTAACCCTAACCTGTGAAGCATTTAACAACCCGTCATCTTCAATCAACCTCTGACCTACGTCTCTCCACTCCTATTATCTCTACGTCTCCAAGGCTTCTCACACGATGCTCCTGTTCCCTGGACAAGGCTGTTTACAGGGGTGGGGCCAAAACGGGCAGTAACATGGGGTGCCAGAACAGCCTAGACCACTGTCCCCTCTAAACACACAGCTTCTGTTTTATTGTGCACAGCTTCCCTACTTGGAGCTTGAGTAGAAAATGTGGGGCACAAGTTGCTAATAGCATTAAGATTGTGCCTTTTAAATATTTGGGAAGTGTAGATTTATTCGTTAAATTAAAAAAAAATATATATACATTAACTATTATTTCCCCAGATCACTGTAAATCAGTACCGCACCGGCTTCTGTGGAGAGGGAGGAAGGAGTAGGTGGGCGAAGCAGGGCAGCGATGCCGGCTGCAGTGAGCCGAGCTGTCTCCTTCCCTCCACTGATCAATGAAAAGTGCAGCTTATGCAGGTCAAGGGTCAGGTCAGACTCTTGCTGTTACATCTTCCCTATGTGTTTTTATCTCTGAAATGGAGGTGAGTGAAGTGAAGCCAGACAGGCGTTTCATTCAATTTACTTTTAACCCTCTTTTCTTTTCTCATTTTCAAGCTGCTATATTGAAATATAAGCTCTACTACAGGCTGGAACTGAATCAAATATTATTGTTTATCCATATGCTTATTATGTATATTGCCTCTATTATGATGAATCTGCAATCTGATCTGTAATGCTGTGTGGCTTTATACCCAGAACAATAATTTTTATGTGATTTGTAGACCAGACATGAATCTCTGCTGTATTTGTATTCTATCATCTAATTATTTGCAAACTCATTTATATACACTTAGAGGACTTCCATTAGTCTTATGCAAAATGCCTATTTATCCACATTATTATCTCTCCAGGGCTTTAGCTTATTGAATCTTTTTGGTTTTCCCCCAGAAATCATACACACATAAATACATACACATACACACATATACATACACACAAGCCCACACATATATATATGCACACACACACTATATGTATAAAAATAAAAAGGTCTGTCTCTGTCTGTATAGATATATTTATATGGTGCATTTAGTGTATTCATGTTGTCCCACAAACTTATAGTATATTGAATGTACCTATACTGTATGTGTTTTTATGTGAGTGTGTAATGAGTGTCTGTATTATATATGTGTAGTGTGTGTGTGAGCATGGCAAACTGTATCTCTGAATAAGGGTCTTTTAGTGTATGAGTATGGGTGTGTCTGTGGATTTCTATAAATGCCTCTGTGTGTGTGCATGTGCAAGTTTGTCTGTGAGTGTTTGCTAATGTTTGTGTTTGTATTTGTGTGTGTGTGTGTGTGTGTGTGAGTGAGTGTGTGTGTGCATGTGCAAGTTTGTCTGTGAGTGTTTGCTAATGTTTGTGTTTGTGTGTGTGAGCGAGTGTGGGTGTCTATATGTGTGTATGACTATGAAAGGAGGGTAAAAGTCACCTTTTAGTATTTGTAGGGTAGCAAATGTTTTAATTTTACTCTTAGAGCAGGAATTGCAAGAAATTGCCCTTGGTACACAAGTCCAAAATGTTGTGCTTTTTTGTATATATGTCTAAATGCAATAAAGGTATTGTTTTTCTAATAAAAGGCTGCTGTTTTTCTTTTTATTCTCGCTTTAATTGGAGTTTGGTGCAGTAAATCTGCCAGTCTCCATTATCACTTTTAATTGCATTACATTTGTGCAACTAATCGGCTAGATTACGAGTTTGGCGTTAAGCTTAAAAAGCTGCTCACTTTTTTGTCCAGACTTGGAAATACCGCAAATCCACTTACGTCAATTGCGTATCCTATATTTTCAATGGGACTTGCATAGCGCCCGTATTACGAGTCGGACAAAAAGTGAGCGGTACACCCTCTCCTGTCAACACTGGTACTGGATTTTAAAGGCAGTAGTTAACAGTTTTCCACTAAAACGCTGTAGCATAAAACTCTTAACTAAAGTGCTAAAAAGTACACTAACACACATAAACTACCTATTAACCCCTAAACCGAGGCCCCCCACATCGCAATCACTAAAATAATTTTTTTAACCCCTAATCTGCCGAACCAGACATCGCCGCCACTATAATAAACATATTAACCCCTAAACCACCGCACTCCCGCCTCGCAAACATTAGTTAAATATGATTAACCCCTAATCTGCCATCTCTAACATTGCCGACACCTACCTACATTTATTTACCCCTAATCTGCCGCCCCCAACATCGCCGCCACTATATTAAAGGTATTAACCCCTAAACCTAAGTATAACCCTAAACCTAACACCCCCTAACTTAAATATAATTAAAAGAAATCTAAATAAAATTCCTATCATTAACGAAATAATTCCTATTTAAAACTAAATACTTACCTATAAAATAAACCCTAAGATAGCTACAATGTAACTAATAGTTACATTGTAGCTAGCTCAGGGTTTATTTTTATTTTACAGGCAAGTTTGTATTTATTTTAACTAGGTACAATAGTTATTAAATAGTTATTAACTATTTAATAACTACCTAGCTAAAATAAAGACAAAAGTACCTGTAAAATAAAACCTAACCTAAGTTACAATTACACCTAACACTACACTATAATTAAATAAATTAACTAATTTAACAACAATTAAATACAATTAAATAAAATGATCTAAAGTACAAACCCCCCCCACTAAATTATAGAAAATAATAAACAAATTACAAGATTTTTAAACTAATTACACCTATTCTAATCACCCTAAAAAATGAAAAAGCCCCCCAAAATAAAAAAGCCCTACCCTACACTAAATTACAAATAGCCCATAAAAGGGCCTTTTGCGGGGCATTGCCCCAAAGTAATCAGCTCTTTTACCTGTAAAAAAAAAGTACAAATCCCCCCCCCAACATTAAAACCCACCACCCACACAACCAACCCTACTCTAAAACCCACCCAATACCCCCTTAAAAAAAACTAACACTAACCCCTTGAAGATCACCTTACCGGGAGAAGTCTTCACCCAACCAGGCCGAAGTCCTCAACGAAGCCGGGAGAAGTCTTCATCCAAGCCGGGCGAAGTGGTCCTCCAGACGGGCAGAAGTCTTCATCCAGACGGCATCTTCTATCTTCATCCATCCGGCGCGGAGTGGGTCCATCTTCAAGACATCCAACGCGGAGCATCCTTTTCAATCGACGGCTAACACAGAATGAAGATACCTTTAAGTGACGTCATCCAAGATGGGGTCCCTTCAATTCAGATTGGCTGATAGAATTCTATCAGCCAATCGGAATTAAGGTAGAAAAAATCCTATTGGCTGATGCAATCAACCAATAGGATTGAAGTTCAATCCTATTGGCTGATCCAATCAGGTTATCAAGCGACAATGATATATCCCGCAAAAATTAAAATCTATAGAGATAATAATACAATTATCTTAAATAAAGTAGAGGAGGCCAAGCAGTTTATGGAAAATAACAAATCACAGTAGGAAAGTGTCTAGACAAACCTGTAGATTAATTAGATGGGTATTGTTGGGCTACTTTGTACCCCAAAAAGGGAATTATTATTTTTTTTATTTCTATTTTTTTCTTCCTTCTCCTCCTTTTTTCCGTTTTTTTTTTTCCTTCTCCTCTCTTGGCTCTCTCCTCTCCCGGCTCTCTCCTCTCCTGTGTTGTCCCTGTGGGGGTATTGTGGTTGGGAGCTTGTGCCGTTATAAATGAAAAAGTCGATTAATCTGCTCTCTTGGAATGTGGGGGGATTTTCCTCACCTGCCAAGAGAAAAAAAATAATTCCCCACCTTAAAAGTCATAAACTAGATATTGTTTTCCTGCAGGAAACGCATCTGAGCCTACAGGAAGTGGAGAAATTAAGAATAGGGTGGATCGGGGAGGTAATAGCGACACCAGCAGTAAAAAGAAAGAGGGGAGTCGCTTGTATTTTTAACAAAAATTTAGATTTCTGTTTGATATCTCAATATAAAGATGTTGAGGGAAGATATTTGATCTTGGAAATAGAGATCAATGAGTGCCGTTTTACGTTATGTAATCTATATGCACCAAATGAATGTCAGCCAGAATATTGGGATAAACTATATGCCAAATTAATCAACTTAATAGACACCCAATTGATCACTGGGGGGGATTTTAATAGTGTATTCACACCCCAGCTTGACAGACTTAAAACTAGTGGGTCATATAGGTCTAAGAAAGAAGCTAAGATATTAGCCTCTTTTTCGAAAGGCCTTAAACTTAGAGATATATGGAGGATACAACATCCAGATGAGAGAATGTTTACATGCGAATCTAAATCATATCGTACCCTCTCAAGAAAAGACATGTTCTTAGTGACTGAAAGGTTACTACAGTTAGAAATGAATACAGATATAAAGAGCATAATAATAACAGATCATGCAATTATCTCAGTATTTGTCCAGCTGGGGTGTAAAAGGGAAAGTCAATGTGGCAAATTTTTCTTCCCTTTTTTTTTTGCATTCTAGCATTGGCTTCAGAAATTGGCTAATACAAAAATGGAGGGATTATGCCTCTCTGAATAAGGAATATTTGTCTAAAATAGAAATATTTTGGGAGGCAGCGAAGGCCTATCTTAGAGGGGAGATAAAGGCGTATTTGGTTAAAAGGAAAAGAAAGTCAAGATCGAGGGAACTACAGTTGACAAACCAACTTAAAAACAAATTTATAAAATATATAGATAATCCTAAGAGGGATAACTGGGAGACATATCAAAAGGCCAAAACAGAGAGGGAGATCTTCCTAACCCAACACCAGATCCAAGAGGAGCTTAAAAACAAAGCAATGCGGGGCATTGCCCCAAAGTAATCAGCTCTTTTACCTGTAAAAAAAAAGTACAAATCCCCCCCCCAACATTAAAACCCACCACCCACACAACCAACCCTACTCTAAAACCCACCCAATACCCCCTTAAAAAAAAACTAACACTAACCCCTTGAAGATCACCTTACCGGGAGAAGTCTTTACCCAACCAGGCCGAAGTCCTCAACGAAGCCGGGAGAAGTCTTCATCCAAGCCGGGCGAAGTGGTCCTCCAGACGGAAAGAAGTCTTCATCCAGACGGCATCTTCTATCTTCATCCATCCGGCGTGGAGTGGGTCCATCTTCAAGACATCCAACGCGGAGCATCCTTTTCAATCGACGGCTAACACAGAATGAAGATACCTTTAAGTGACGTCATCCAAGATGGGGTCCCTTCAATTCAGATTGGCTGATAGAATTCTATCAGCCAATCGGAATTAAGGTAGAAAAAATCCTATTGGCTGATGCAATCAACCAATAGGATTGAAGTTCAATCCTATTGGCTGATCCAATCAGGTTATCAAGCGACAATGATATATCCCGCAAAAATTAAAATCTATAGAGATAATAATACAACTATCTTAAATAAAGTAGAGGAGGCCAAGCAGTTTATGGAAAATAACAAATCACAGTAGGAAAGTGTCTAGACAAACCTGTAGATTAATTAGATGGGTATTGTTGGGCTACTTTTTACCCCAAAAAGGGAATTATTATTTTTTTTATTTCTATTTTTTTCTTCCTTCTCCTCCTTTTTTCCGTTTTTTTTTTTCTTCTCCTCTCTTGGCCCTCTCCTGTGTTGTCCCTGTGGGGGTATTGTGGTTGGGAGCTTGTGCCGTTATAAATGAAAAAGTCGATTAATCTGCTCTCTTGGAATGTGGGGGGATTTTCCTCACCTGCCAAGAGAAAAAAATAATTCCCCACCTTAAAAGTCATAAACTAGATATTGTTTTCCTGCAGGAAACGCATCTGAGCCTACAGGAAGTGGAGAAATTAAGAATAGGGTGGATCGGGGAGGTAATAGCGACACCAGCAATAAAAAGAAAGAGGGGAGTCGCTTGTATTTTTAACAAAAATTTAGATTTCTGTTTGATATCTCAATATAAAGATGTTGAGGGAAGATATTTGATCTTGGAAATAGAGATCAATGAGTGCCATTTTACGTTATGTAATCTATATGCACCAAATGAATGTCAGCCAGAATTTTGGAATAAACTATATGCCAAATTAATCAACTTAATAGACACCCAATTGATCACTGGGGGGGATTTTAATAGTGTATTCACACCCCAGCTTGACAGACTTAAAACTAGTGGGTCATATAGGTCTAAGAAAGAAGCTAAGATATTAGCCTCTTTTTCGAAAGGCCTTAAACTTAGAGATATATGGAGGATACAACATCCAGATGAGAGAATGTTTACATGCAAATCTAAATCATATCGTACCCTCTCAAGAAAAGACATGTTCTTAGTGACTGAAAGGTTACTACAGTTAGAGAATGTTTACACTAAGACATGTTCTTAGTGACTGAAAAGTTACTACAGTTAGAAATGAATACAGATATAAAGAGCATAATAATATCAGATCATGCAATTATCTCAGTATCTGTCCAGCTGGGGTGTAAAAGGGAAAGTCAATGTGGCAAATTTTTCTTCCCTTTTTTTTTTGCATTCTAGCATTGGCTTCAGAAATTGGCTAATACAAAAATGGAGGGATTATGCCTCTCTGAATAAGGAATATTTGTCTAAAATAGAAATATTTTGGGAGGCAGCGAAGGCCTATCTTAGAGGGGAGATAAAGGCGTATTTGGTTAAAAGGAAAAGAAAGTCAAGATCGAGGGAACTACAGTTGACAAACCAACTTAAAAACAAATTTATAAAATATATAGATAATCCTAAGAGGGATAACTGGGAGACATATCAAAAGGCCAAAACAGAGAGGGAGATCTTCCTAACCCAACACCAGATCCAAGAGGAGCTTAAAAACAAAGCAATTTTTGGTAGTTTTTTCCCTAAAAATGGCTAGAATGTTAGCAAATATATCTAAAAGTATGAAGAAGAAGAATTATATTGGGACAATTGTTTCTGAGGGTATTAAATATAACACCCCAAAAGATATAAATAGACAATTTCAGTTATTTTTTCAAAAACTATATTCTCCTGTAGAAGTTAACAAGGAGGCGAAAGATCGCTTTTGGAAAAAGCTCAAAGTACCAAAAATATCCCCAGATCAATTAGCTTTAATTAATAAAGAGATCACGGTAGAAGAGACGCTAAAGGCAATTAAAGAGTCAGCCATGGGCAAGGCTCCAGGCCCTGATCAATTGCCAGCGGAATTCTATAAAGTTATTTAATAAATATTTTCTATATCAATATAAACCCTCCAAACTTTTTACCGCATCAAATATTACACTTATCCTTAAAAAAGATAAGGAGCCAAACTCATTGGATTCATATAGGACTATCTCACTAATTAACAGAGATTATAAAATTATAGCAAATATCGTAGCCACGCGTCTTAAAAAGATTATAGGAGATATTATACACCCAGATCAAACTGGTTTTATACCAGGTAGAACAGCTCAAAAAAATATAAGAAAGGCAATGACCTTAATTGAATATGCACTGATATCACATAGGACAGAGTCAGGTCCAAAACAAGATTTTACATTGTTAACGGTGGACGCAGAAAAGGCCTTTGACTCTGTCCTATGGGATCACTTACTAACATCCCTAAATAACTTTGGCTTTTCAGGTCACTTTTATAACTATATATCCCTATTATATCAGAATCCTATTTCGTATCTTAGCGTAAATAATATTTTGTCTCCGCCTATAACCTTATACAAAGGAACAAGACAGGGGTGTCCTCTATCTCTGCTACCATTTAATACAGCTATTGAATCTTTAGCGATAAAAAGTCGTGATGAATTGGAGGGTATAAAGATAAAACAACATAAAGCTATACTGTCATTATATGCGGATGACATTCTATTTTATATAAGGAACACACCCAAAAACATCCCAACTTTATTGAATATCTTAGCAGAGTTTAGTAAGTTTGCTGGGTATAAAATAAACCTTTCTAAGTCTGATATCCTCTGGGTAATTAAGAACAAGGGTAGCTTTGTAGAGAATCCGTTCAAACTCTCTGAAAAAATTATTAAATATCTGGGAATTAATCTTTCTAGAAACCTAGAAGAATGGTATGATGTTAATTACATTCCCATATGGAAAAAGTGTCTTTCTGAACTACAGAAATTGAGTAGATTTCCATTGTCACTCTTGGCAACAATAGCTTTAATTAAAATGCGAACATTCCCAAAAATTCTATTTCTGCTACAGAATATTCCCTCCCTTCTACGAAAGGACGACATACAAAAATTTAATTCAAGCTGTTCTCGCTTCCTCTGGGCCCCAATAAAACCACATATTTCTTTATTAAGATTAATGCATCCAAAAGATATGGAGGGATTCGCATTCCCGAATATCAAAAACTACAATCTGGCATGTATGGCCAGAATTGCAATGGACTGGTTGACTAGAGCTAACTATGTTACAAACTATGATATAGAGGAGGCCATGATTGCTCCTTATTCTCTTAAGGCTTTTCTACCCACAGCTCGACTTAAAAATGCCCGCGAATATACTTTAAAGTATACAATTTATAATGTAATTCTAGCATGGAATAAAATATGCAATTTGTTGGAGGTGAAACATTTGCTCTCTAAATATTTACCTATTAGAGGTAACCCAGATTTTGAAAGTGGATGCACATCATCCGTTTTTAAAAAATGGTTGGCAAATAATTTGAAATTATTAATTCAGGTAATGGACCCAGCAACTAATCACATTAAAATGTTCGATTCCCTATCTAGAGAATTTAATTTAGATAAGAGATCTTTCTTTGCTTACCTACAAATTAGACATTTTCTTTATAATCAGAAGCCTTGGGAAGGAGATGCTTGGACATTGGGTCCACTAGATATTATTATTAGTAGATTTTCTATAGGTAATCACTCTATCTCACATACCTATAGATTATTAGCACTCAAGGAGGCAGAAACTAAGATAAACAATCTCTTCCTTATATGGAAGCAAGACATCCCTGGAATCGATTTGGATTTCTTTCAAAAGAGCTTTGATAGGGTAAGAAAGTATTCACGTAATATGGCAATAAGAGAGTCACATTTAAAACTTCTTAATAGAGCCTACCTGACGCCTAATAAAATGGGAAAATAGAAGGGGGATATGGATTGTCATAGATGCAATTTTCCTGCAGCGGATCTATATCATGTCTTCTATGCTTGCCCAAAAATTGTTAAATTATGGAAACAAATAGAATTTTGGCTGAATAGATTCTTACCATCTAGGATATCCCTCGAGCCTATACATATTTTCTTTCTGGTGCATTAAAAGATACAGAATAAGCCTCTGATTAATACTGCAATTTTGCTAGCTAGACAGATAATATTAAGAATTTGGAAGGACAAGAATGCTCCTAGTATAGCCTCTTTTGTACAAAATATAGTATACCAAATGGTCTTGGACCAGAATGACCCATTAATCTTTGAAGAAAAAAAAGAAAAAAATATATGGTAAAATGGGATAAAGTAATCTTAGATCAGCCTAGAGAAGTTCAGTTGCAGTTATTATGGTATTTTCGTAAGTCATCGGTCTTTCTACAATTGCTATTATCAGATGATTACCCCGAGCACTGGAGACGGCACCTCTGCTGAGGGTTGGGGGAAGAGCGAGACCCAGGAGGAAATTGTGTGTGTTTTTTTTCTTCTCTCTTTCTTTCTTTCGGGAAAAATTTAATAATAACAAAGAAAGAATTGTTCATTTAGTTGATTCAGAGATTAATCTTATGTATAGAATTCGTAATTACTGCTAAGCTTAGCTATAAATTCTTGAAGAGGTATTTCTTTCTGATTTTTTATGCTTTAATACAGAGAAAGCCATGTGAGGCGTAATAATGATATGTATGACTGTACAATGTAATTTTTCCTTTTGTTTCTGATTCCTTTTTAAAAAAAAAATAATAAAAACATATTTTAAAAAAAAAAGAAAAAAAAAGAAAGTTTTGGAATCCTTTAAGTAGCTGAAACATGTAAAATCAAGTTTATGCAATATTCATATTTAATAAAGTGTTATACTTTGTATTTACTGTAAATATTTCCCCTTTCAATGTTCTTCAAATAGGGGAATATGTTCTAAGTATTTGTAACTAGATATTCCTATAAATATATCTGTATATATCTATAGCTACATATAATCGTCTATATATATATATATATATATATATATATATATAACACACAGAGAAAACCCAGCACTCACTTACAAGCTCTCAGCTAAGATTTAAAAGCAAAACTGGAAAGGTTAGTCACCGCATCTGGCCAAATGGGACAAGCTCAGGTACCACGTCAAGGTCCTTTCCAAATACCTGAGACCCTATAACAGCCACACAATGCAAGCTTTCAAATCCAAACAAACTGAAAACAAAAAAAGGGTGCACAGGAATATGTAATCACCCTAGACATATACAAAACACGGAAGGGAACTGCACTCTCATACCGGACCGGGTACACATCTTATGACCCTGCAACATGCCCAGCCCTGGGTGCCACTGGCACTCACAGGAAGCTGTGCTGTCCCCAGAGCCACAAGCAGTTAACCCCAGACAGGTCTGGGTGCAAGAACCATAGGGAAAATTACAAAACAAATTAATAAAACACACAGAGAAAACCCAGCACTCACTTACAAGCTCTCAGCTAAGATTTAAAAGCAAAACTGGAAAGGTTAGTCACCGCATCTGGCCAAATGGGACAAGCTCAGGTACCACATCAAGGTCCTTTCCAAATACCTGAGACCCTATAACAGCCACACAATGCAAGCTTTCAAATCCAAACAAACTGAAAACAAAAAAAGGGTGCACAGGAATATGTAATCACCCTAGACATATACAAAACACGGAAGGGAACTGCACTCTCATACCGGACCGGGTACACATCTTATGACCCTGCAACATGCCCAGCCCTGGGTGCCACTGGCACTCACAGGAAGCTGTGCTGTCCCCAGAGCCACAAGCAGTTAACCCCAGACAGGTCTGGGTGCAAGAACCATAGGGAAAATTACAAAACAAATTAATACAACACACAGAGAAAACCCAGAACTCACTTACAAGCTCTCAGCTAAGATTTAAAAGCAAAACTGGAAAGGTTAGTCACCGCATCTGGCCAAATGGGACAAGCTCAGGTACCACGTCAAGGTCCTTTCCAAATACCTGAGACCCTATAACAGCCACACAATGCAAGCTTTCAAATCCAAACAAACTGAAAACAAAAAAAGGGTGCACAGGAATATGTAATCACCCTAGACATATACAAAACACGGAAGGGAACTGCACTCTCATACCGGACCGGGTACACATCTTATGACCCTGCAACATGCCCAGCCCTGGGTGCCACTGGCACTCACAGGAAGCTGTGCTGTCCCCAGAGCCACAAGCAGTTAACCCCAGACAGGTCTGGGTGCAAGAACCATATGGAAAATTACAAAACAAATTAATACAACACACAGAGAAATTTGGAGAGAAAACAAGAGGGCGACCCCTAGTGCAGATCAATTATGGACAAGTGGTGAATATCTGCTTATGCTTACGAATGGATACTCACAGAGGGTATTGCACCCTGTAGTGCAAATGTAGCGTACTAGGAATATTATGGTGTCCTAGTGCACATGACCACCCAAGCAGTGCTGTTGTAGTGGGAGATGAACTTCGAGTGTAAAAGGATAGACGTCAGGATGATAAAAAGAGAACTCCAGTATCGATGTATAAAAATATTTAATAAAAAAAGATAAAAGAAGATATACACAGATCTACAATGACATCTGTTGTACAATGCTACGCGTTTCTAAGCGCTCACCGCGCTTTTTCCTCAGGCAAATGATACTGAATACACTGGAGTCTCTTACATATATACCTGTGCAGGCTTAATGTGGTCAGCTCCAAATTTACAGATCACAGATACATCTTCTGCGTTTGGGAGGAGCAGCCCTCAGCTCAGTTCCCAGACCGTTCACCTAGGCACTACCTCTGCCTTCCCATATTGTGAGTATGTTTGCACTTGCATTATTTCTTACAAAAATGGAGGGATTATGCCTCTCTGAATAAGGAATATTTGTCTAAAATAGAAATATTTTGGGAGGCAGCGAAGGCCTATCTTAGAGGGGAGATAAAGGCGTATTTGGTTAAAAGGAAAAGAAAGTCAAGATCGAGGGAACTACAGTTGACAAACCAACTTAAAAACAAATTTATAAAATATATAGATAATCCTAAGAGGGATAACTGGGAGACATATCAAAAGGCCAAAACAGAGAGGGAGATCTTCCTAACCCAACACCAGATCCAAGAGGAGCTTAAAAACAAAGCAATGCGGGGCATTGCCCCAAAGTAATCAGCTCTTTTACCTGTAAAAAAAAAGTACAAATCCCCCCCCCAACATTAAAACCCACCACCCACACAACCAACCCTACTCTAAAACCCACCCAATACCCCCTTAAAAAAAACTAACACTAACCCCTTGAAGATCACCTTACCGGGAGAAGTCTTTACCCAACCAGGCCGAAGTCCTCAACGAAGCCGGGAGAAGTCTTCATCCAAGCCGGGCGAAGTGGTCCTCCAGACGGGCAGAAGTCTTCATCCAGACGGCATCTTCTATCTTCATCCATCCGGCGCGGAGTGGGTCCATCTTCAAGACATCCAACGCGGAGCATCCTTTTCAATCGACGGCTAACACAGAATGAAGATACCTTTAAGTGACGTCATCCAAGATGGGGTCCCTTCAATTCCGATTGGCTGATAGAATTCTATCAGCCAATCGGAATTAAGGTAGAAAAAATCCTATTGGCTGATGCAATCAACCAATAGGATTGAAGTTCAATCCTATTGGCTGATCCAATCAGGTTATCAAGCGACAATGATATATCCCGCAAAAATTAAAATCTATAGAGATAATAATACAATTATCTTAAATAAAGTAGAGGAGGCCAAGCAGTTTATGGAAAATAACAAATCACAGTAGGAAAGTGTCTAGACAAACCTGTAGATTAATTAGATGGGTATTGTTGGGCTACTTTTTACCCCAAAAAGGGAATTATTTTTTTTTTTATTTCTATTTTTTTCTTCCTTCTCCTCCTTTTTTCCGTTTTTTTTTTTCTTCTCCTCTTTTGGCCCTCTCCTGTGTTGTCCCTGTGGGGGTATTGTGGTTGGGAGCTTGTGCCGTTATAAATGAAAAAGTCGATTAATCTGCTCTCTTGGAATGTGGGGGGATTTTCCTCACCTGCCAAGAGAAAAAAATAATTCCCCACCTTAAAAGTCATAAACTAGATATTGTTTTCCTGCAGGAAACGCATCTGAGCCTACAGGAAGTGGAGAAATTAAGAATAGGGTGGATCGGGGAGGTAATAGCGACACCAGCAATAAAAAGAAAGAGGGGAGTCGCTTGTATTTTTAACAAAAATTAAGATTTCTGTTTGATATCTCAATATAAAGATGTTGAGGGAAGATATTTGATCTTGGAAATAGAGATCAATGAGTGCCATTTTACGTTATGTAATCTATATGCACCAAATGAATGTCAGCCAGAATTTTGGAATAAACTATATGCCAAATTAATCAACTTAATAGACACCCAATTGATCACTGGGGGGGATTTTAATAGTGTATTCACACCCCAGCTTGACAGACTTAAAACTAGTGGGTCATATAGGTCTAAGAAAGAAGCTAAGATATTAGCCTCTTTTTCGAAAGGCCTTAAACTTAGAGATATATGGAGGATACAACATCCAGATGAGAGAATGTTTACATGCGAATCTAAATCATATCGTACCCTCTCAAGAAAAGACATGTTCTTAGTGACTGAAAGGTTACTACAGTTAGAAATGAATACAGATATAAAGAGCATAATAATATCAGATCATGCAATTATCTCAGTATTTGTCCAGCTGGGGTGTAAAAGGGAAAGTCAATGTGGCAAATTTTTCTTCCCTTTTTTTTTTGCATTCTAGCATTGGCTTCAGAAATTGGCTAATACAAAAATGGAGGGATTATGCCTCTCTGAATAAGGAATATTTGTCTAAAATAGAAATATTTTGGGAGGCAGCGAAGGCCTATCTTAGAGGGGAGATAAAGGCGTATTTGGTTAAAAGGAAAAGAAAGTCAAGATCGAGGGAACTACAGTTGACAAACCAACTTAAAAACAAATTTATAAAATATATAGATAATCCTAAGAGGGATAACTGGGAGACATATCAAAAGGCCAAAACAGAGAGGGAGATCTTCCTAACCCAACATCAGATCCAAGAGGAGCTTAAAAACAAAGCAATTTTTGGTAGTTTTTTTCCCTAAAAATGGCTAGAATGTTAGCAAATATATCTAAAAGTATGAAGAAGAAGAATTATATTGGGACAATTGTTTCTGAGGGTATTAAATATAACACCCCAAAAGATATAAATAGACAATTTCAGTTATTTTTTCAAAAACTATATTCTCCTGTAGAAGTTAACAAGGAGGCGAAAGATCGCTTTTGGAAAAAGCTCAAAGTACCAAAAATATCCCCAGATCAATTAGCTTTAATTAATAAAGAGATCACGGTAGAAGAGACGCTAAAGGCAATTAAAGAGTCAGCCATGGGCAAGGCTCCAGGCCCTGATCAATTGCCAGCGGAATTCTATAAAGTTATTTAATAAATATTTTCTATATCAATATAAACCCTCCAAACTTTTTACCGCATCAAATATTACACTTATCCTTAAAAAAGATAAGGAGCCAAACTCATTGGATTCATATAGGACTATCTCACTACTTAACAGAGATTATAAAATTATAGCAAATATCGTAGCCACGCGTCTTAAAAAGATTATAGGAGATATTATACACCCAGATCAAACTGGTTTTATACCAGGTAGAACAGCTCAAAAAAATATAAGAAAGGCAATGACCTTAATTGAATATGCACTGATATCACATAGGACAGAGTCAGGTCCAAAACAAGATTTTACATTGTTAACGGTGGACGCAGAAAAGGCCTTTGACTCTGTCCTATGGGATCACTTACTAACATCCCTAAATAACTTTGGCTTTTCAGGTCACTTTTATAACTATATATCCCTATTATATCAGAATCCTATTTCGTATCTTAGCGTAAATAATATTTTGTCTCCGCCTATAACCCTATACAAAGGAACAAGACAGGGGTGTCCTCTATCTCTGCTACCATTTAATACAGCTATTGAATCTTTAGCGATAAAAAGTCGTGATGAATTGGAGGGTATAAAGATAAAACAACATAAAGCTATACTGTCATTATATGCGGATGACATTCTATTTTATATAAGGAACACACCCAAAAACATCCCAACTTTATTGAATATCTTAGCAGAGTTTAGTAAGTTTGCTGGGTATAAAATAAACCTTTCTAAGTCTGATATCCTCTGGGTAATTAAGAACAAGGGTAGCTTTGTAGAGAATCCGTTCAAACTCTCTGAAAAAATTATTAAATATCTGGGAATTAATCTTTCTAGAAACCTAGAAGAATGGTATGATGTTAATTACATTCCCATATGGAAAAAGTGTCTTTCTGAACTACAGAAATTGAGTAGATTTCCATTGTCACTCTTGGCAACAATAGCTTTAATTAAAATGCGAACATTCCCAAAAATTCTATTTCTGCTACAGAATATTCCCTCCCTTCTACGAAAGGACGACATACAAAAATTTAATTCAAGCTGTTCTCGCTTCCTCTGGGCCCCAATAAAACCACATATTTCTTTATTAAGATTAATGCATCCAAAAGATATGGAGGGATTCGCATTCCCGAATATCAAAAACTACAATCTGGCATGTATGGCCAGAATTGCAATGGACTGGTTGACTAGAGCTAACTATGTTACAAACTATGATATAGAGGAGGCCATGATTGCTCCTTATTCTCTTAAGGCTTTTCTACCCACAGCTCGACTTAAAATGCCCGCGAATATACTTTAAAGTATACAATTTATAATGTAATTCTAGCATGGAATAAAATATGCAATTTGTTGGAGGTGAAACATTTGCTCTCTAAATATTTACCTATTAGAGGTAACCCAGATTTTGAAAGTGGATGCACATCATCCGTTTTTAAAAAATGGTTGGCAAATAATTTGAAATTATTAATTCAGGTAATGGACCCAGCAACTAATCACATTAAAATGTTCGATTCCCTATCTAGAGAATTTAATTTAGATAAGAGATCTTTCTTTGCTTACCTACAAATTAGACATTTTCTTTATAATCAGAAGCCTTGGGAAGGAGATGCTTGGACATTGGGTCCACTAGATATTATTATTAGTAGATTTTCTATAGGTAATCACTCTATCTCACATACCTATAGATTATTAGCACTCAAGGAGGCAGAAACTAAGATAAACAATCTCTTCCTTATATGGAAGCAAGACATCCCTGGAATCGATTTGGATTTCTTTCAAAAGAGCTTTGATAGGGTAAGAAAGTATTCACGTAATATGGCAATAAGAGAGTCACATTTAAAACTTCTTAATAGAGCCTACCTGACGCCTAATAAAATGGGAAAATAGAAGGGGGATATGGATTGTCATAGATGCAATTTTCCTGCAGCGGATCTATATCATGTCTTCTATGCTTGCCCAAAAATTGTTAAATTATGGAAACAAATAGAATTTTGGCTGAATAGATTCTTACCATCTAGGATATCCCTCGAGCCTATACATATTTTCTTTCTGGTGCATTAAAAGATACAGAATAAGCCTCTGATTAATACTGCAATTTTGCTAGCTAGACAGATAATATTAAGAATTTGGAAGGACAAGAATGCTCCTAGTATAGCCTCTTTTGTACAAAATATAGTATACCAAATGGTCTTGGACCAGAATGACCCATTAATCTTTGAAGAAAAAAAAGAAAAAAATATATGGTAAAATGGGATAAAGTAATCTTAGATCAGCCTAGAGAAGTTCAGTTGCAGTTATTATGGTATTTTCGTAAGTCATCGGTCTTTCTACAATTGCTATTATCAGATGATTACCCCGAGCACTGGAGACGGCACCTCTGCTGAGGGTTGGGGGAAGAGCGAGACCAGGAGGAAATTGTGTGTGTGTTTTTTCTTCTCTCTTTCTTTCTTTGGGGAAAAATTTAATAATAACAAAGAAAGAATTGTTCATTTAGTTGATTCAGAGATTAATCTTATGTATAGAATTCGTAATTACTGCTAAGCTTAGCTATAAATTCTTGAAGAGGTATTTCTTTCTGATTTTTTATGCTTTAATACAGAGAAAGCCATGTGAGGCGTAATAATGATATGTATGACTGTACAATGTAATTTTTCCTTTTGTTTCTGATTCCTTTTTAAAAAAAAAATAATAAAAACATATTTTAAAAAAAAAAAGAAAAAAAAAGAAAGTTTTGGAATCCTTTAAGTAGCTGAAACATGTAAAATCAAGTTTATGCAATATTCATATTTAATAAAGTGTTATACTTTGTATTTACTGTAAATATTTCCCCTTTCAATGTTCTTCAAATAGGGGAATATGTTCTAAGTATTTGTAACTAGATATTCCTATAAATATATCTGTATATATCTATAGCTACATATAATCGTCTATATATATATATATATATATATATATATATAACACACAGAGAAAACCCAGCACTCACTTACAAGCTCTCAGCTAAGATTTAAAAGCAAAACTGGAAAGGTTAGTCACCGCATCTGGCCAAATGGGACAAGCTCAGGTACCACGTCAAGGTCCTTTCCAAATACCTGAGACCCTATAACAGCCACACAATGCAAGCTTTCAAATCCAAACAAACTGAAAACAAAAAAAGGGTGCACAGGAATATGTAATCACCCTAGACATATACAAAACACGGAAGGGAACTGCACTCTCATACCGGACCGGGTACACATCTTATGACCCTGCAACATGCCCAGCCCTGGGTGCCACTGGCACTCACAGGAAGCTGTGCTGTCCCCAGAGCCACAAGTTGTTAACCCCAGACAGGTCTGGGTGCAAGAACCATAGGGAAAATTACAAAACAAATTAATACAACACACAGAGAAAACCCAGCACTCACTTACAAGCTCTCAGCTAAGATTTAAAAGCAAAACTGGAAAGGTTAGTCACCGCATCTGGCCAAATGGGACAAGCTCAGGTACCACGTCAAGGTCCTTTCCAAATACCTGAGACCCTATAACAGCCACACAATGCAAGCTTTCAAATCCAAACAAACTGAAAACAAAAAAAGGGTGCACAGGAATATGTAATCACCCTAGACATATACAAAACACGGAAGGGAACTGCACTCTCATACCGGACCGGGTACACATCTTATGACCCTGCAACATGCCCAGCCCTGGGTGCCACTGGCACTCACAGGAAGCTGTGCTGTCCCCAGAGCCACAAGCAGTTAACCCCAGACAGGTCTGGGTGCAAGAACCATAGGGAAAATTACAAAACAAATTAATACAACACACAGAGAAAACCCAGAACTCACTTACAAGCTCTCAGCTAAGATTTAAAAGCAAAACTGGAAAGGTTAGTCACCGCATCTGGCCAAATGGGACAAGCTCAGGTACCACGTCAAGGTCCTTTCCAAATACCTGAGACCCTATAACAGCCACACAATGCAAGCTTTCAAATCCAAACAAACTGAAAACAAAAAAAGGGTGCACAGGAATATGTAATCACCCTAGACATATACAAAACACGGAAGGGAACTGCACTCTCATACCGGACCGGGTACACATCTTATGACCCTGCAACATGCCCAGCCCTGGGTGCCACTGGCACTCACAGGAAGCTGTGCTGTCCCCAGAGCCACAAGCAGTTAACCCCAGACAGGTCTGGGTGCAAGAACCATAGGGAAAATTACAAAACAAATTAATACAACACACAGAGAAATTTGGAGAGAAAACAAGAGGGCGACCCCTAGTGCAGATCAATTATGGACAAGTGGTGAATATCTGCTTATGCTTACGAATGGATACTCACAGAGGGTATTGCACCCTGTAGTGCAAATGTAGCGTACTAGGAATATTATGGTGTCCTAGTGCACATGACCACCCAAGCAGTGCTGTTGTATTGGGAGATGAACTTCGAGTGTAAAAGGATAGACGTCAGGATGATAAAAAGAGAACTCCAGTATTGATGTATAAAAATATTTAATAAAAAAAGATAAAAGAAGATATACACAGATCTACAATGACATCTGTTGTACAATGCTACGCGTTTCTAAGCGCTCACCGCGCTTTTTCCTCAGGCAAATGATACTGAATACACTGGAGTCTCTTACATATATACCTGTGCAGGCTTAATGTGGTCAGCTCCAAATTTACAGATCACAGATACATCTTCTGCGTTTGGGAGGAGCAGCCCTCAGCTCAGTTCCCAGACCGTTCACCTAGGCACTACCTCTGCCTTCCCATATTGTGAGTATGTTTGCACTTGCATTATTTCTTACAAAAATGGAGGGATTATGCCTCTCTGAATAAGGAATATTTGTCTAAAATAGAAATATTTTGGGAGGCAGCGAAGGCCTATCTTAGAGGGGAGATAAAGGCGTATTTGGTTAAAAGGAAAAGAAAGTCAAGATCGAGGGAACTACAGTTGACAAACCAACTTAAAAACAAATTTATAAAATATATAGATAATCCTAAGAGGGATAACTGGGAGACATATCAAAAGGCCAAAACAGAGAGGGAGATCTTCCTAACCCAACACCAGATCCAAGAGGAGCTTAAAAACAAAGCAATGCGGGGCATTGCCCCAAAGTAATCAGCTCTTTTACCTGTAAAAAAAAAGTACAAATCCCCCCCCCCAACATTAAAACCCACCACCCACACAACCAACCCTACTCTAAAACCCACCCAATACCCCCTTAAAAAAAACTAACACTAACCCCTTGAAGATCACCTTACCGGGAGAAGTCTTTACCCAACCAGGCCGAAGTCCTCAACGAAGCCGGGAGAAGTCTTCATCCAAGCCGGGCGAAGTGGTCCTCCAGACGGGCAGAAGTCTTCATCCAGACGGCATCTTCTATCTTCATCCATCCGGCGCGGAGTGGGTCCATCTTCAAGACATCCAACGCGGAGCATCCTTTTCAATCGACGGCTAACACAGAATGAAGATACCTTTAAGTGACGTCATCCAAGATGGGGTCCCTTCAATTCTGATTGGCTGATAGAATTCTATCAGCCAATCGGAATTAAGGTAGAAAAAATCCTATTGGCTGATGCAATCAACCAATAGGATTGAAGTTCAATCCTATTGGCTGATCCAATCAGGTTATCAAGCGACAATGATATATCCCGCAAAAATTAAAATCTATAGAGATAATAATACAATTATCTTAAATAAAGTAGAGGAGGCCAAGCAGTTTATGGAAAATAACAAATCACAGTAGGAAAGTGTCTAGACAAACCTGTAGATTAATTAGATGGGTATTGTTGGGCTACTTTTTACCCCAAAAAGGGAATTATTTTTTTTTTTATTTCTATTTTTTTCTTCCTTCTCCTCCTTTTTTCTGTTTTTTTTTTCTTCTCCTCTTTTGGCCCTCTCCTGTGTTGTCCCTGTGGGGGTATTGTGGTTGGGAGCTTGTGCCGTTATAAATGAAAAAGTCGATTAATCTGCTCTCTTGGAATGTGGGGGGATTTTCCTCACCTGCCAAGAGAAAAAAATAATTCCCCACCTTAAAAGTCATAAACTAGATATTGTTTTCCTGCAGGAAACGCATCTGAGCCTACAGGAAGTGGAGAAATTAAGAATAGGGTGGATCGGGGAGGTAATAGCGACACCAGCAATAAAAAGAAAGAGGGGAGTCGCTTGTATTTTTAACAAAAATTTAGATTTCTGTTTGATATCTCAATATAAAGATGTTGAGGGAAGATATTTGATCTTGGAAATAGAGATCAATGAGTGCCATTTTACGTTATGTAATCTATATGCACCAAATGAATGTCAGCCAGAATTTTGGAATAAACTATATGCCAAATTAATCAACTTAATAGACACCCAATTGATCACTGGGGGGGATTTTAATAGTGTATTCACACCCCAGCTTGACAGACTTAAAACTAGTGGGTCATATAGGTCTAAGAAAGAAGCTAAGATATTAGCCTCTTTTTCGAAAGGCCTTAAACTTAGAGATATATGGAGGATACAACATCCAGATGAGAGAATGTTTACATGCGAATCTAAATCATATCGTACCCTCTCAAGAAAAGACATGTTCTTAGTGACTGAAAGGTTACTACAGTTAGAAATGAATACAGATATAAAGAGCATAATAATAACAGATCATGCAATTATCTCAGTATTTGTCCAGCTGGGGTGTAAAAGGGAAAGTCAATGTGGCAAATTTTTCTTCCCTTTTTTTTTTGCATTCTAGCATTGGCTTCAGAAATTGGCTAATACAAAAATGGAGGGATTATGCCTCTCTGAATAAGGAATATTTGTCTAAAATAGAAATATTTTGGGAGGCAGCGAAGGCCTATCTTAGAGGGGAGATAAAGGCGTATTTGGTTAAAAGGAAAAGAAAGTCAAGATCGAGGGAACTACAGTTGACAAACCAACTTAAAAACAAATTTATAAAATATATAGATAATCCTAAGAGGGATAACTGGGAGACATATCAAAAGGCCAAAACAGAGAGGGAGATCTTCCTAACCCAACACCAGATCCAAGAGGAGCTTAAAAACAAAGCAATTTTTGGTAGTTTTTTCCCTAAAAATGGCTAGAATGTTAGCAAATATATCTAAAAGTATGAAGAAGAATTATATTGGGACAATTGTTTCTGAGGGTATTAAATATAACACCCCAAAAGATATAAATAGACAATTTCAGTTATTTTTTCAAAAACTATATTCTCCTGTAGAAGTTAACAAGGAGGCGAAAGATCGCTTTTGGAAAAAGCTCAAAGTACCAAAAATATCCCCAGATCAATTAGCTTTAATTAATAAAGAGATCACGGTAGAAGAGACGCTAAAGGCAATTAAAGAGTCAGCCATGGGCAAGGCTCCAGGCCCTGATCAATTGCCAGCGGAATTCTATAAAGTTATTTAATAAATATTTTCTATATCAATATAAACCCTCCAAACCTTTTTCCGCATCAAATATTACACTTATCCTTAAAAAAGATAAGGAGCCAAACTCATTGGATTCATATAGGACTATCTCACTACTTAACAGAGATTATAAAATTATAGCAAATATCGTAGCCACGCGTCTTAAAAAGATTATAGGAGATATTATACACCCAGATCAAACTGGTTTTATACCAGGTAGAACAGCTCAAAAAAATATAAGAAAGGCAATGACCTTAATTGAATATGCACTGATATCACATAGGACAGAGTCAGGTCCAAAACAAGATTTTACATTGTTAACGGTGGACGCAGAAAAGGCCTTTGACTCTGTCCTATGGGATCACTTACTAACATCCCTAAATAACTTTGGCTTTTCAGGTCACTTTTATAACTATATATCCCTATTATATCAGAATCCTATTTCGTATCTTAGCGTAAATAATATTTTGTCTCCGCCTATAACCCTATACAAAGGAACAAGACAGGGGTGTCCTCTATATCTGCTACCATTTAATACAGCTATTGAATCTTTAGCGATAAAAAGTCGTGATGAATTGGAGGGTATAAAGATAAAACAACATAAAGCTATACTGTCATTATATGCGGATGACATTCTATTTTATATAAGGAACACACCCAAAAACATCCCAACTTTATTGAATATCTTAGCAGAGTTTAGTAAGTTTGCTGGGTATAAAATAAACCTTTCTAAGTCTGATATCCTCTGGGTAATTAAGAACAAGGGTAGCTTTGTAGAGAATCCGTTCAAACTCTCTGAAAAAATTATTAAATATCTGGGAATAAATCTTTCTAGAAACCTAGAAGAATGGTATGATGTTAATTACATTCCCATATGGAAAAAGTGTCTTTCTGAACTACAGAAATTGAGTAGATTTCCATTGTCACTCTTGGCAACAATAGCTTTAATTAAAATGCGAACATTCCCAAAAATTCTATTTCTGCTGCAGAATATTCCCTCCCTTCTACGAAAGGACGACATACAAAAATTTAATTCAAGCTGTTCTCGCTTCCTCTGGGCCCCAATAAAACCACATATTTCTTTATTAAGATTAATGCATCCAAAAGATATGGAGGGATTCGCATTCCCGAATATCAAAAACTACAATCTGGCATGTATGGCTAGAATTGCAATGGACTGGTTGACTAGAGCTAACTATGTTACAAACTATGATATAGAGGAGGCCATGATTGCTCCTTATTCTCTTAAGGCTTTTCTACCCACAGCTCGACTTAAAAATGCCCGCGAATATACTTTAAAGTATACAATTTATAATGTAATTCTAGCATGGAATAAAATATGCAATTTGTTGGAGGTGAAACATTTGCTCTCTAAATATTTACCTATTAGAGGTAACCCAGATTTTGAAAGTGGATGCACATCATCCGTTTTTAAAAAATGGTTGGCGAATAATTTGAAACTATTAATTCAGGTAATGGACCCAGCAACTAATCACATTAAAATGTTCGATTCCCTATCTAGAGAATTTAATTTAGATAAGAGATCTTTCTTTGCTTACCTACAAATTAGACATTTTCTTTATAATCAGAAGCCTTGGGAAGGAGATGCTTGGACATTGGGTCCACTAGATATTATTATTAGTAGATTTTCTATAGGTAATCACTCTATCTCACATACCTATAGATTATTAGCACTCAAGGAGGCAGAAACTAAGATAAACAATCTCTTCCTTATATGGAAGCAAGACATCCCTGGAATCGATTTGGATTTCTTTCAAAAGAGCTTTGATAGGGTAAGAAAGTATTCACGTAATATGGCAATAAGAGAGTCACATTTAAAACTTCTTAATAGAGCCTACCTGACGCCTAATAAAATGGGAAAATAGAAGGGGGATATGGATTGTCATAGATGCAATTTTCCTGCAGCGGATCTATATCATGTCTTCTATGCTTGCCCAAAAATTGTTAAATTATGGAAACAAATAGAATTTTGGCTGAATAGATTCTTACCATCTAGGATATCCCTCGAGCCTATACATATTTTCTTTCTGGTGCATTAAAAGATACAGAATAAGCCTCTGATTAATACTGCAATTTTGCTAGCTAGACAGATAATATTAAGAATTTGGAAGGACAAGAATGCTCCTAGTATAGCCTCTTTTGTACAAAATATAGTATACCAAATGGTCTTGGACCAGAATGACCCATTAATCTTTGAAGAAAAAAAAAGAAAAAAATATATGGTAAAATGGGATAAAGTAATCTTAGATCAGCCTAGAGAAGTTCAGTTGCAGTTATTATGGTATTTTCGTAAGTCATCGGTCTTTCTACAATTGCTATTATCAGATGATTACCCCGAGCACTGGAGACGGCACCTCTGCTGAGGGTTGGGGGAAGAGCGAGACCCAGGAGGAAATTGTGTGTGTGTTTTTTCTTCTCTCTTTCTTTCTTTCTTTCTTTCGGGAAAAATTTAATAATAACAACGAAAGAATTGTTCATTTAGTTGATTCAGAGATTAATCTTATGTATAGAATTCGTAATTACTGCTAAGCTTAGCTATAAATTCTTGAAGAGGTATTTCTTTCTGATTTTTTATGCTTTAATACAGAGAAAGCCATGTGAGGCGTAATAATGATATGTATTACTGTAATACTGTACAATGTAATTTTTCCTTTTGTTTCTGATTCCTTTTTAAAAAAAAAATAATAAAAACATATTTTAAAAAAAAAAGAAAAAAAAAGAAAGTTTTGGAATCCTTTAAGTAGCTGAAACATGTAAAATCAAGTTTATGCAATATTCATATTTAATAAAGTGTTATACTTTGTATTTACTGTAAATATTTCCCCTTTCAATGTTCTTCAAATAGGGGAATATGTTCTAAGTATTTGTAACTAGATATTCCTATAAATATATCTGTATATATCTATAGCTACATATAATCGTCTATATATATATATATATATATATATATATATATATATATATATATATATATATATATTTATATATAACACACAGAGAAAACCCAGCACTCACTTACAAGCTCTCAGCTAAGATTTAAAAGCAAAACTGGAAAGGTTAGTCACCGCATCTGGCCAAATGGGACAAGCTCAGGTACCACGTCAAGGTCCTTTCCAAATACCTGAGACCCTATAACAGCCACACAATGCAAGCTTTCAAATCCAAACAAACTGAAAACAAAAAAAGGGTGCACAGGAATATGTAATCACCCTAGACATATACAAAACACGGAAGGGAACTGCACTCTCATACCGGACCGGGTACACATCTCATGACCCTGCAACATGCCCAGCCCTGGGTGCCACTGGCACTAACAGGAAGCTGTGCTGTCCCCAGAGCCACAAGCAGTTAACCCCAGACAGGTCTGGGTGCAAGAACCATAGGGAAAATTACAAAACAAATTAATACAACACACAGAGAAATTTGGAGAGAAAACAAGAGGGCGACCCCTAGTGCAGATCAATTATGGACAAGTGGTGAATATCTGCTTATGCTTACGAATGGATACTCACAGAGGGTATTGCACCCTGTAGTGCAAATGTAGCGTACTAGGAATATTATGGTGTCCTAGTGCACATGACCACCCAAGCAGTGCTGTTGTAGTGGGAGATGAACTTCGAGTGTAAAAGGATAGACGTCAGGATGATAAAAAGAGAACTCCAGTATCGATGTATAAAAATATTTAATAAAAAAAGATAAAAGAAGATATACACAGATCTACAATGACATCTGTTGTACAATGCTACGCGTTTCTAAGCGCTCACCGCGCTTTTTCCTCAGGCAAATGATACTGAATACACTGGAGTCTCTTACATATATACCTGTGCAGGCTTAATGTGGTCAGCTCATGGGACAAGCTTTTTTTTTTTTTTTTTTTTTTTTTTTTTTCAGTTTGTTTGGATTTGAAAGCTTGCATTGTGTGGCTGTTATAGGGTCTCAGGTATTTGGAAAGGACCTTGACGTGGTACCTGAGCTTGTCCCATTTGGCCAGATGCGGTGACTAACCTTTCCAGTTTTGCTTTTAAATCTTAGCTGAGAGCTTGTAAGTGAGTGCTGGGTTTTCTCTGTGTGTTGTATTAATTTGTTTTGTAATTTTCCCTATGGTTCTTGCACCCAGACCTGTCTGGGGTTAACTGCTTGTGGCTCTGGGGACAGCACAGCTTCCTGTGAGTGCCAGTGGCACCCAGGGCTGGGCATGTTGCAGGGTCATAAGATGTGTACCCGGTCCGGTATGAGAGTGCAGTTCCCTTCCGTGTTTTGTATATGTCTAGGGTGATTACATATTCCTGTGCACCCTTTTTTTGTTTTCAGTTTGTTTGGATTTGAAAGCTTGCATTGTGTGGCTGTTATAGGGTCTCAGGTATTTGGAAAGGACCTTGACGTGGTACCTGAGCTTGTCCCATTTGGCCAGATACAGTGACTAACCTTTCCAGTTTTGCTTTTAAATCTTAGCTGAGAGCTTGTAAGTGAGTGCTGGGTTTTCTCTGTGTGTTGTATTAATTTGTTTTGTAATTTTCCCTATGGTTCTTGCACCCAGACCTGTCTGGGGTTAACTGCTTGTGGCTCTGGGGACAGCACAGCTTCCTGTGAGTGCCAGTGGCACCCAGGGCTGGGCATGTTGCAGGGTCATAAGATGTGTACCCGGTCCGGTATGAGAGTGCAGTTCCCTTCCGTGTTTTGTATATGTCTAGGGTGATTACATATTCCTGTGCACCCTTTTTTTGTTTTCAGTTTGTTTGGATTTGAAAGCTTGCATTGTGTGGCTGTTATAGGGTCTCAGGTATTTGGAAAGGACCTTGACGTGGTACCTGAGCTTGTCCCATTTGGCCAGATACAGTGACTAACCTTTCCAGTTTTGCTTTTAAATCTTAGCTGAGAGCTTGTAAGTGAGTGCTGGGTTTTCTCTGTGTGTTGTATTAATTTGTTTTGTAATTTTCCCTATGGTTCTTGCACCCAGACCTGTCTGGGGTTAACTGCTTGTGGCTCTGGGGACAGCACAGCTTCCTGTGAGTGCCAGTGGCACCCAGGGCTGGGCATGTTGCAGGGTCATAAGATGTGTACCCGGTCCGGTATGAGAGTGCAGTTCCCTTCCGTGTTTTGTATATGTCTAGGGTGATTACATATTCCTGTGCACCCTTTTTTTGTTTTCAGTTTGTTTGGATTTGAAAGCTTGCATTGTGTGGCTGTTATAGGGTCTCAGGTATTTGGAAAGGACCTTGACGTGGTACCTGAGCTTGTCCCATTTGGCCAGATGCGGTGACTAACCGTTCCAGTTTTGCTTTTAAATCTTAGCTGAGAGCTTGTAAGTGAGTGCTGGGTTTTCTCTGTGTGTTGTATTAATTTGTTTTGTAATTTTCCCTATGGTTCTTGCACCCAGACCTGTCTGGGGTTAACTGCTTGTGGCTCTGGGGACAGCACAGCTTCCTGTGAGTGCCAGTGGCACCCAGGGCTGGGCATGTTGCAGGGTCATAGGATGTGTACCCGGTCCGGTATGAGAGTGCAGTTCCCTTCCGTGTTTTGTATATATATATATATATATATATATATATAAGTATAGATGTATATTTTACCAAAATATCATCAAAATACCAGGTTAGCACACTTGAGAATATGCAATTGGGTTTGTGAGCAAGTAGGGTAGTTAGGTTTTTTATTTACTCTTTTTTTGCTCATTTGACTTCCATGCTGTAAGACATTAACGTGATCAAGATATTCAAAGTTCGTTTTTTTTGCATGCATTGGGTTAGCGAGCGTGCAAAAACTTTTTACTTTCAACTTGTAATACGAGCAACAGCCAACATGTGCAAAAATCTTACTTTTAGTAGAGTTAGCGTATGAGTGGGAACGTTAAATACTGCTCCACTTGTAATCGGGCCCTAAATTGTGTTGAGTGCAATATTTTTAACTTTTTGTTAAATAAGTAACACCTAGATTATGAGTTTTGCGTTCCAGTTTTAACGCTGAAAAAATGGCCATTTCAGCATAAAAACCGGAACGCAGCCATTACGGGTCTTGTCGGTATAATTATACCGCAAGCATTTTAGCCTGTTTTAGGTGGGATTTCCATAGCGCTGGTATTACAGGTTGTGCGGTGAGGCTAAAATGCTTGCATTCCAGCCTTTACCGACACGATCTGTTCCGCTATCTGAGACCAGTAGTTATGAGTTTTGTGCAACAAAACTGTTACACAAAACTCATAACTAAACTGTTACAAAGTACACTGACACCCATAAACTGCCTATTAACCCCTAAACTGAGGCCCTCCCGCATCGCATACACTAAATTAAACTAATTAACCCCTAATCTGCCTCTTCCGACATCGCTGCCACTAATAACATTTATTAACCCCTATTCCGCCGCTTCCCGACATCATCACTACTATAATAAAGTTATTAACCCCTATTCCCCCGCACACCAACATCACCCACACTATAATAAAGCTATTAACCCCTATTCTGCCACTCCCCGACATCGCTGCCATTAAATAAAGTTATTAACCCCTAAACCTCTGGCCTCCCATATCACCTCCACTAAATAAACCTATTAACCCCTAAACCGCCAGCCCCCCACATCGCAAAAAACTGAATTAAACTATTAACCCCTAAACCTAACAACCCCCTAAACAACCCCCTAACTTTAAATTAAAATTACAATACCCCTATCTTAAAATAAATAAAAACTTTCCTGTGAAATTAAAAAAACCTAAGTTTAAACTAACAATTAACCTAACAACTATTATACTAAAATTAAAATAACTATCAATTAAAAAAAAAAAATTACACATTAAAAAAATCTAACACTATTAAAAAAAATAAAAACAATTACACCTAATCTAATAGCCCTATAAAAATAAAAAGCCCCCCAAAATAAAAAAAAACCCTAGCCTACAATAAACTACCAATAGCCCTTAAAAGGGCCTTTTGTAGGACATTGCCCATAAGAAATCAGCTCTTTTCCCTGTAAAAAAAACATAAAACCCCAACAGTAAAACCCACCACCCAACCAACCCCTCAAAATAAAACACTAACCCCCGACGGTCCAGAGAAATGTGCTTGTTTGTAGACAGTAATGAAATGGTATGGTATAAATAAAGTTGGGGAAACCCCGAATAAACGCGAGATCGATGACTTTTAGTTAACAACAGTCCGATGCTCTTCGCATCGTACTTGATGCGCATGTTTTTGACGGATTTTTTGATAAATAAGGAGATCGTATTCAGATCCGCGGCCGCGATGTTTGGCGAGCGTATTGATGTCCGTGAATGCAACATAGTTGACACTTTGATAAATATCCCCCATGATCTTCATTTTTTTTAATCAAAATTAAGAACTAAGTTTAACTACTTGTGTATCATGACCTAAATGGTATTCTTTATTCCTGTAATATTTTTAGATAGCAATAATTTGATGTTACTACACAGGAAAGAACTTTATTATACAAAATTAAATGTGCACTCAGTGTTACTAGTTTATATAGTATAGGGGTCAGTAATTGCAATTTATGTTGTTCTTTTAGGACATACCTTGTGCTTTTCTTCTCCTGCAATGGGATTTTGATTTTTGCAATAGGAAGAAAGTTCAAGTGCTTGGAAATCTTGGGCGGAACATTCTTCTTCTTCTTCTTTAAAGGGACAGTAAAGTCCAAATTAAATGTTCATGATTCATGTAGGGCATGTCATTTTAAACAACTTTCCAATTTACTTTTATCATCAAATCTCTTGGTTTTCTTAGTTGAAAGCTGAGCCTAGGTAGGCTCATATGCTAATTTCTAAGCCCTTGAAGGCCGTCTCTAATCTGAATGCATTTGACAATTCTCCACAGCTAGAGGGCGTTAGTTCACATGTTTTGTGTAATTAACATTGTGCTCACGCACGTGGAGTCAGCACTAATTGCCTGAAAGGCAAGTCTGTCAAAAGATCTGAGATAAGGAGGCAGTCAGCAGAAGCTTAGATATAAGGTAATTACAGAGGTAAAAAGTATATGTCTATAACAAAACTGATAAATGGTAAATAAAGGGATTATCTAACTTTTAAACAATAACATTTTTGGTGTTTACTATCCCTTAAACTTAAACATTTTTTTGTACTAGAATTTTGTGCAAATCTTTTTAAAAATTTTTTCCTGAGAACTATAAAGTCGAGGAAAATTTTGGATATTTTTTAAACTTGGAAAAGTTGCACCAATTGTATATTATAAAAATATAAGGCATTTAAAATTTAGATTTTTCTGGAAAATGTTTAAAGTAACATGATCACTATTACACTATTACACATGTCGTGGGTGTGATTATTCTAACAAATCAGATGCAAGGTGATCTGCATATTAATGACAGTAAACAACAACGTTTTGATCACAGTAGAAAGTGCTTTGTTTAGGAAGGTTATAAAGAGATAAGTAAAGAATAAAATATTAAAATTAGATTTATAACAATGGTGCAGTAAAGAGCAAAAGAAGAGCATTATGCAATATGAAATGCCTGACTTGGATGTGTCTGCAGACTTGGAGCTTGACAACCCTGTGTTTATAGTACACAGAATGTGGAATATTTTGGAGTTTCTAGCAGGGGAACTCATTTACTTACCAATCCTGGATGGAAATATTGCGCATCTTTACCAGAGTTTACTGTCCATATAGGAGCCTACTTTATCATGAGGAAACCAAAAGGAAAAGGGAAAAGGGGGTGCCTACCTAAGCAGCCAGATATGCCGAATCAATCCTATCAAACAAAAGGTGGAAAGAGTTAATTCCATGGGCTTTTTTTTCTCCACATGCAACATTGCTATATACATTGCTATATAAACTCTTCCAAATGTATGTTTTATCCATTTGTACTGTGATCAAAAACATAACAAATCAGCATCAATTAACCCTAACCATAAATGCTGTTAAAACCGGCACCCCATTTTTAAAAAGAAACCATTATTTAGATCAGTTGACTACTTGTAAAAGTAACACTTTAATTAATCCATCATAAAATTGTTTTTAAAAGCTTGAATTTTAACTACTCAATTTGATGACCAATAATAGTAATGTTTCATTGCATCTGATTTCTTAGCATCAAAAGGCCATTCATTGTTAATAATGGTTGTTGTTTTTTTTAATTCTTCCAAAACATTTTATTGCTGACCATTGGAAAACATCTACAGAAAATATTCAGTTATTTTTTTCTTTGAACATTAAGATGTTATATCTTTGAATCTTATGATATACATTTATTGCAACTGTTATAGACATTTAGCACTTAGCTTGTGTGTTTCTTTGAACTTGTTGGTTAAAAATGCTAAATTTCTTCTACAATAGGGTCTTGATTTTTTTTCAAAACATTTTTTTTTCTATTTTTTGAAGTTGTCAGGAAGAACAGCTTAAAAAAATCAAACATATTACAATAATAATGTAAGATGTGGTCGACATTATTATGGCAGATTGACAGCATACACAAATATATAATTTCTATAAGCTGTTAACCGTTATCAATCAGGATGACAAAAATAGTAAACAAACTGAGCATTATATTGTGGAACCTCTATTTTTTTTTTTTAAATTATTTATTTATATATTCAGCACTGAAAAAAGCAACAAATGGTATGTACAACTAGATTTGCAAAATATAATAACAAAAATTGTTACCAAAGACAGCACTGCATTTTCTTCTATGTCTAATAACATAGTTACTCCAGAAAGTACCTATTCTCCTTATTTCCTCTTCTAACTTATTATAACTAGTTTCCCCTTAGAAGGCAATTAAACAGGTAACAGTATAATTTGCATAACATATTAGTTAGATCAAGTTTCTCCAAGAGTCTCTAGTGTTTTGTAGTCCTTCGCAATTAGCAAGTCATTGCAGCTCCATTGTGGGTGAGTCTCTCGTTCACTGTTAGCTTTCATAGATCAACACATTAAGTTCCCCCCCTCCCCAACCAGCTCCGCTTCCAACTCTCTCCCACCCCAACCCCGCCCAGGGCGCTCCCCCAGGGTTCTGTTTCGTCTCTCATCTTAGTCTCTGCATTGGTTTGTTCCCTTGTCAATTGGGTAGTTTAAAAGATGTTCCATTTGCCTCTTAACTGGGCTTCGAGAACAAATTCTGAGTTTTTAAGTGGGTGCAGGATTTGTCTCTGATGTGCTAAGTCTAAGCTGCGAATTAAGGGTTCCCATTTATTGAGAAAATGTTTAGTTCGTTTTATGATGTCACCCTGTGTATCTACTTGTTCACAAATAATTTGCTGTTGTAATTCTAGTTTAAGGTGTGTGAGTGTTGGTGAGTCAGGCTCTAACCACTTCTTGAAGATGAGCTTTCTGGCAAACAGTATGACATTATGAATAAACGCCATATGTTTGTTTGTGTTTGACTGTGTGTGGAGAAATACTACTGCTTGAATGTTCAGGTCTATGCTCCCTCCCGTAACTCTCATTACCCATTTGTGTGCCATGTTCCAGAATCTTGTGAGTTTTGGGCACTGCCATATCATATGGATTATGTTGGGGTTTGGGTGTGCGCATTTTGGACAAAGTCCCGAAGTCTCAGGGCTCCATTTGTGAAACATCTTTGGTGTTATGTATGCATTATGTAATAGCTTTGTATGTGATTCCTGTATGTCATTTGATAGTGATGCCTTCCTCACCTTTGAGACGCTTTGTTCAATTATTTGGTCTGTAACTGGGTGTTCAGTCCAAGTGGTCCATTTATGTTGGATTTGGTCTCTAGTAGCTTTATTAACCACTGTTTGGAGTGCTTTGTAGGTATGTGAGATTGAGGTCAGTCCTCCTTTTGTCAGAGTCAGTAGCTTGTATATTTCGCAGTTGGTGTCCGGCATGTCTCCCATCCCCAAGATGCTTTGCACATAATGTCTTGTCTGTAGGAATGTGAAGTGATGCTTGTGAGGTAAATTGAATTCTAATTGTAATTCGGCAAACGATTTGACTGATTTCTGGTCTGGCGTCAGGACCTGTCTAATAGTAGAGAGTCCCCGTGTTTCCCATTGTCTAAAAGGCAATGTGGTGAAACCTGCCTGAAAGTTTGGGTTACCTCGTAGGGGTAAGTATACGGTATTCTTGCATGTTATTCTAAAGGTCCTGCAGATTTTCCACCATGCTCTTACAGGATGGAGGAGAATAGTATTGTGTCCCACTATTCCCTCTAGTTGTGTGCGAGTCATATGTGGGAGCATCTTTAATGACCACGGAGCAATGAGCTCCGTCTCTAGTTCACTGTTGGTGAAGACATTTCTGTCCAAAAACCAATCCATTACATACTTAGCCAAGGCTGCCCAGTTGTAATACTCTATGTTTGGGAGTGCCAGTCCCCCCATCTCTGGTGTGCATGTCATTTTTTTATGTCCTATTCTATGTCGTTTCCCTTTCCATAAAAAGTGTAGTATGTCCCTATTTAATGTCTGAAGGTCTTGTTTATGGATGAGTTCGGGTAGCATTTGTAGTGTGTATAACAGTTTTGGGAATAGAATCATCTTAATTAGTCCCACTCTTCCCGACAGTGTCAATGGTAGTGGTGTCCAGTTTAGGAGTAAGTGTCTTAGTTCTTTAAATACTGGTCGGAAATTAAGTCTATACCACTGTCTAGGGTCTCTAGAGAGGTTAATACCTAGATATTTAAACGAGTTGGTGACAATCTTAAAGTTATCTTGCAATGGGTCTGATGGCGACTCGTTCCGTAGCCACAACAGCTCTGATTTGTCTTTATTAATACAGTATCCCGAAATTTGACCGAACTCAGCTATGATGCGCATTAAAATAGGGATGTTCTGCCTAGACTCTCTTGTGTATAAAATCATATCATCTGCGAAAAGGGATATATGGAGGGTTTCCTTGCCTATAGTTAGTCCTTCCGTGTTTTTCCTAATTTTGGTTGCTAATGGTTCAAGCGCCAGGTCAAAGAGGAGTGGAGAGAGTGGACACCCCTGCCTCGTGCCTCTCATTAGCGGGAAAGATTTGGATGGTTCGCCGTTAACTAGGATTGCTGCACGGGGCTCATTATATACTGCATAAGTGGCTGTCATAAAGTCGCCCTGAAATCCAAATTTCCTAAGGGTTGTGAAAAGGTGGTCCCATAGTATCTTGTTGAACGCTTTCTCAGCGTCTACCAGTAGTATACAAGCGTCTCCTTCCCTCCGGTCTCCCTCTTGGTTGTCTTCCCCCCAGTAGTGTGACAGGACTAATTGTAATTTTCTCATGTTTTTAACTGAGGATCTACCCCTAACAAATCCCGTCTGGTCTTCGTGCAGCAGGTCCGGTAATATCTCTGTCAGTCTGTTAGCTAAAATTTTGGTAAACAGTTTGTAGTCTGAATTGAGTAGTGAAATTGGTCTATATGAGGATGTCAGTATTGGGTCTCTGTCTGGTTTGGGGATGACTGTTACGTTCGCTTCTGTAAATCTATTAGATAAGTCAGCCCTTCCTTTCATTATAGCATTAAACAGTAAAGTAAGTGTCTCCGCCACCTCTTCCCTGATCATTTTATAAAACTCCCCTGGTAGGCCATCCGGCCCGGGTGTTTTCTCTAGGGGCAACGCGTTGATAGCTCCAATAGTCTCCAGGGGGGTCACTGGCTTATTTAAGGACTGTAACTGTGCGTCAGTTATTTGTGGGAGGACTAAGTCCTTCCAAAAGTTTTGTTTCAATTTTTCATCTATCACTTGTGGGCTGTGGAACCTCTATTTTAACATTGTTATTTCCTCTCGTTATATCTATATAGTAATAAACAAAAAACAAAGAATTTAGGTGATTATAGTAGTGTCAAGGTTTTTTCCCTGTTGTGTTTGCCATGTGCTGCTGGCAGCCATTTTACTCACCTCTCTTCCTGACTATGGTGCATTGTGGGGGATGCTGCTCACTTCCTGCACTTCCTTTTATGGCCAGACTGGTGTGCATCATCCATGTGAGACAGGATGCAGTCTCAGAATTGTGATGTCATCACTTATTATTTAAAGGGCCTCTGTTCAGTATGCTTTGCCTTTGCGTTGTCTCAGACCTGTTTGTGAGGGTTCCTGTGTATTACCTGGCTGCCTGACGTCCTTCCTGGTTCCTGATCCCTGGCTTGTTCCTGACTCTGCTGTTTTCCTTGTTCCTGATTCCGGCTCGTCTGACTGTTCGCTTTGGCTCCTTACTCGGCTCGTCTGACTACCAGCTCTGGTTTTGACTCCTGGCTTGTTATTTGACTTGTGGACTTTTTATTATTTTTTGCTATTAATAAAGGTGTGATTATTTTTGCACTTCTCATCTCAGTCTAATTCCTGGCACCCTGACAAGTAATAAAGCACTTTGGTAGGAGACTGGCAAGAAATATCCTAGTAGAACACAGGGAGTGAGAATCATGTGTGACTACAGGCCTCTCTTAGATTTTACTTTGCTCACCAGGTTTGTATAATGGAGTCTAGTAGATCTGGGTCCAGGGTCCAATTATATAACAGTATCATATTAGTTGTACAGCTTAGTGTAAGCAAGTGTTATAAAAAAGGAGAAAAAAATATAGGTAACTGAGTCTGTTTCTACATAGATTCATACAGTGGGAGGGTAGGCATAACTAGGTCATGGATGTCATACAATGCAGCTGACAGACATAAACTTCCTAGTCTAAATGTATTATAGAGAGTAGCTTAACATGTAAATGAGTATATAATAGAGAGTTAACTAAGTGCCATATATATAAATACTGTCTAAAAACAGTTAGTACAAACACAATTCAAGTACAGCACCTGCTTGTCTGAGTGCACACTGTATCAAGGATGCTGCAGTCCTCCACATGCAGAAACAACGATAACCAGCAGCACTTCTTAAGGGTAAAATACCTTTATTATAAAATATATGGCAGTTTTCCCTGTTTGAATTGTGGTAACTGCAATTCCATGATTAAAGGCTCACACTTTGCACATCCACTTACAGGCAAGAAATGTGAGATTAGGGGCTTTTTTTACTTGCAATACAACATACGCAATATATCTGATAAAATGTCCATGTGGGGTGATCTACATTGGGGAGACCACCCGCAAGGTCAGAGATAGGATCAATAAACATAAGAGTAACATTAGGTGCAAGAATAAGGAAACCCCTGTCTCTGCTCATTTTTTTAAATTTGGCCACAATATCGGTCAGCTTCAGTTCCAAATTATAGACACAGATCCCCATCCACATAGTGGGAGGTAACAGGGAGATCTTACTTAAAAGGAAAGAGGCATTTTGGATCTATAAATTGAACTCAACCGTTAGGAATGAATAAAGAATTAGATGTTTCTGTATTTTTATAATTCTTCTTGCAGCACTGTATATGTATATTTGATCAGTATTTATTTTTATTTTTAAGCTTTTTAATTGGGATTTGTAATGCTTTTATCTGAACATTGGATTAGGAATATCAATTTCAAATGATGTACTTATTATTAGGATGTTGCTACTCTTTGTAGCTGTTATGAATCATGTTCAATACTGCACCTGTACACTAGAGGGAGTAAGAGACAATATGTTTATGATTGGTTGACATGTTGAACACAGGTGAATAAATCATAGCATTTCTTGTTACTGATCAGGCATGATTAAGGATTGAACATCCGAAATGTTGCTTGTTTTTTTTTTGTTACTAGGAAATCCAATAATCTCAATGGCAGGCTACCTGTGCTTGGTATGATATTAGTGTAAATAGTAATAACAGTCTGATGAATACAATGGAATGAGATTATGTTAACAAGAAAGGTGTCTTGCCCTGTAAGAGAGTAGTGATGCCACATTCTAACTAGTAGGTAAGAGCCCAGGAGATATCAGATTAAGCTAAATGTAGTGGTGTAATTCCTCTCACTCCATAGCACTAATAAAGCAGATATAGAGCTTTAAAATCACATAGTATGTTTACAAGTACTTGTGCTATTTAACCCTTTAAGGACACAGCTTTCAGTTTGCTCAATTGTTTTATGACGGAAAAATTCCGTCATATGTCCTTAAGAGGTTAAAGGGTTCATCTCCCTAGAAAGTTCAACTATGTAATATAGCTAATCTATTTGTGCAACATCAAGCTTGATTGTAGGTTTAGGAGTGGCACCCTAACCTCATGATGTGAGATGGAGGACAGTTAGAGGGACATTCTCCTTTGTCAGCACAGCAGGTTTCCCTTTAAAAAACATATGAAAACACAGGGGGGTGCAAGATTATCTAATTATCTATCTCTATACCTACTGGTAAATTGTTATAAGTAACATACACCCAGAATAAAAAAGAAAAGCAATGTAGTATGAAGAACTGGTAACTTCTATGAAACACGTAATATCCTTTTATAGATTAAAAGTAAATAATAGCAAAATTCAACAAATGCAGCTCTGATGTCAGAAGCTTCAGCTGAACAGTGTCATTTAAATTATATTCTATCTTGAGAACTCTTCATGGTCCATGCTAGAGAGGATGAATAATACTGGACTGTTCTCCAGAGTGTAGTTGGACAATCCCATTTTAACCCATAGGGGTCAGTAATTGCAGGGGATATTATACTTTAAGAACCTAGCTTTTGTGTTTCTGGGAACTGCTTGCTTGACAATGCTGCATTTCTCCAGCAAAGGGATCTTAATTCTATTTCTTTAGAAAATTAGAAATTGACTTTAACTATTTGTTTATCATGTCCTGAACATTATATTTCAAATTTAATTTACTATTAATCCCTTTTATATTAATACATAATATTTATCTAGGGAATGACTTACCTATTCATACATGACATTCATGCTTAATGTAGCTAATTTAGACACAGATATCTTTGAAATTATACTTTGCAAATCTTTAAAAATAGTCTTTGAAGATAATAAAATATATTTTGACAGTGATTGGAGCTTGAATTCAATTTCACTTCTAGGGGCCAATTTATCAAGCTCCGTATGGAGCTTGATGCCCCTGTTTCTGTGCAAGCCTTCAGGCTCGCCGGAAACAGAAGTTATGAAGAAGCAGTCTAAAGACCGCTGCTCCATAACTTGTCCGCCTGCTCTGAGGCCGCGGACAGAAATCAACCCGATCGAATACGATCGGGTTGATTGACATCCCCTGCAGGGGGCGGCATTGCACTAGCAGGTCACAAGAACTGCTGATGCTATGATAAATGCCGACAGCGTATGCTATCGGCATTTATCAATGTGCAGCGGAAATTTTATGCTACATCGTATCATGTCCGTTCGCACTTACATAAATAGGCCCCCCTGGTGTCTTCTTCTCAACTAATGATTTCAAAATATAGTTCTAGATTTGTTTTTTGATAATAATGAGTTAATAATGCAAAAGTGCTGTCTACAATCTTTGGGAAACGACAATTTCCTGTTTTGTTGTTTTTATAGATTTTCTGTGAGATAATGTAATTGTTGTTGTTGTCTGTCAATTGTGCTTTGGTAGTTTGGCTTGTTGCTTCTCTTTTCACAGGTTATCGGTCTTCAACATGGATTTGTAAACTACTTACTGAATACTACTACACCTATTTGTATCACAAGCTCCAGTAATACCCTGCAGCTCCAAACACTCGACCGCTGAGTTGTCCATTGGCCTCTGACGTTTCTGTTTGTGGGGGTAAGTGCTAAACTCACCTACTGATAGGGGCTATAGGTATTATACAAATGTTCCTGGTTCATTCCTAACAAAGCGTCTCTCTTTCTGTTTGCATTATTAGTAGTATATATTTTTTCCTGGTTGCTGATTTATGTAATATGAACTTAAACATTATTATTTCTTGTCCTTGAATGAACAGATGAGTAGCATTTGTCACAATCATATTCTGGGCAGTTTAATCTTTTCAAGCTCTTTTATTTATTAATGATCCCAAAGGTAAATACATTATAATAGATCTGCTACCAATTTCTAGTCCTTTTGAAACATGGGATGATTGTTTACCTAATAGATGGGAGCTTGAATTGTAAAATTTCGTTAATTCTAAAATAATTTTTTATCAGACAGTGTCAATATGAGTGTAACTGTACTTTGTAATGTATTTCTGAAGTGTTTTGTGCAACTTTTTT
>NC_069504.1:720395086-720397586 GCF_027579735.1 Bombina bombina
AGTAAGGATGAAGACGCTCCGGTTGCACATCATTTTTCTAGATTTGGCCATAATAAAAGTCAATTACGTTTTCAAATAGTTGATGGGGTTCCACCCCTACGTAGAGGGGGGGATAGACAACAATTACTATTTAGAAAGGAGGCCCAGTGGATCAGAAAATTGGATACTATGGTCCCAAAAGGTCTGAACAGGGACATCTCTTGGGGTAACTTTATTTGAATTCTAGATAGGCTTTGTTATACATTGTAATCAGTGAATCCCAGGATTTCTGCAAACACTCTTAAATTATTGTGTTTAGATCAGATAAACACCTCTGTCGGTTTCTAGACTGCGATTCTGTGGTATCACACTATATATTACACAGATTGGGTTGTCTCTTATTCAGTATGGTGGTGCATCTACTAGTACTTTATTTATATTTATTTATAGTCAGAATGATCGTACAGAAATAGGGTGGTAGGCCTGAGATTGGAGCCAGAGATCATAACTTCTGAGAGTAACTGTGATGGTTTAGAGGACAATGTATCACCAGATACTGACTTTAAATTAAGTCAAAACTTAAGGTGCTTATAGTTATTTTATCTGTTGTTTATACATAAATTGATACTATGGTATCCCATAACTTGGCATCTTTATGCTCTTTAAATACTTTATTCAGTTATGAAACAGGTGATTAAAAATTGTCTGGAAATATATACATTTTAATGATATAGGTTGCTTTGGAGTATCATTTTGTATATCTTAAATGAGATACAATATTAGCCCCTACTTTTTTCCATCATAGTTCTCAGATGGATACATTTTGTTTTTCAATAAAAGACATATTGGTGGTTTTGACACACTGTGTTGTTTGTTTAGTTCCAAAAGGGCCGCCTCATAATAATTTCTTTATTTAGTTTTTGCATTATTTTTCACTTTTACTTAATGGTCCTGTCGGACATAGATTAATTTTTACATATGAATGGTATAGCGGTTGGTATACTCTGGCTGCTTTTATATCCAGAATTGTTATGTCATTTCTCTATTTTCCTTTTTTGAGTTTTCTTTTTTCTCTTTTTTATTGTATTTACTCTTTGTATGAGAGAATAATTTGTGTAGCATGTGTGGATGTCTGTGAGTCTTATCCATATCCATACTAAGGTTTACATTTTTTGTAGTGATGCATGACAATTAACCAATAGCTAGCCTTACATGATGTTTAAATTGCACCTGCACGCTATGGCTGGATATTCCTTGACAAAGGGGAGGAGTCCCCGAAACATGCGTCGGAACCAGCTCAGACGCCAACACCTGTGCTGACCCGGCTACACGGCTATCACGACCCACCGGCTTTACCCACAGGAGCGAGATGGGACATTGGTACTAACAAGTACATTTCCACACTGAAGGGACGAATCTCACGGTAAAGTCTTAAGACGCTGGCTAAACCGAAGTGTCAGGTAATATCGCAGCTAATGACTGGCCCTGCAATGTTGTGATCTTGCATGTAAAAGTTACCGATGCTACGCTGAATTGGTCTGTCCTGGTACAGATTTGGCACACATGGTTATTAACACACAGCTTTACCGTGAGTGAAGATACATAGAGTGTGAGGTTGTACTTATTACATGGACATATCTCGCTTGTGGATACATGACCAAGTATTCATTGTGTGGGCTACATAAATGTAATGCAAGCTACTTACTACAAGGATTTCACTTGGAACATTTTTTCATTTATTCCGTGAGCCGTTGAATACAAGGGTGACATTCAGTACGCTTCAAGTAATGTCAAATTATGGATTCAATGAATTCTCATGAGGATTTGTTTGTTTAATATAGCCTGATTAAAATAAATGTCTCTATTCTCAAAGGATTTATTTTCTATACAGTCTGAGTAATATTACATAACACCTCTCAGTTTGGTCAAGACATTTATTTTGTTTGCTGCCAATCAGAAAGGACATTTGTATCTACATCAGTGGAAAAGATATTTAAAGGCATATTTGGATTTCCTGTTATAAGTCATACACACACCTTTTCAATTTGGATACAATTTTTTTCAATATGGATTGTTCTTTTTGACACAAGTGTTCTACAACATGAACATTTTTCATTTTTTTCTTTGTTTGCAGTTATATGAGTTTCATTTACATAGTTATAGGAGATTACACTGCTTTTGTGACTCATTACTTTATTATTGCTGCTTGTGAAGCGATACAGATATAGTTGGGTTGAGTGACAGGTGTTATGTGTCTGTACTTACTGGGGACGCCCAGTAGGTATTTTCCGCTCTTTTTTACTTTAGAGCATTATTTATTTCTGTTTAGGATTGTTTGATGGGAGTATGGATGTGGTTGATGGTTGGTGGTTGGGGTTTGTGTGGTGATGAGTGAGCTTGCATCTTTTAGGCTATTCCATTCCTTTTTGATGCTATAATTTGTCTTCATAATAAATAAACATTTTGTGTTGAATTAATTTCTAAGTCTCTGTGGCTGGGATTCTTTACATTTACACACACA
>NC_069504.1:720400086-720512586 GCF_027579735.1 Bombina bombina
TCAATATTTAATCCCTCTGGTGATCTAGTTTGTAGATAAAAGATCCACTTCACTTCTTTCTTACATAGGGCATAATCTCTATCACCACCTCTTTTTGTCCAGGGTACATGATCAATAGCTTGAAAAAGAGCCAATGAGGAATCCCCATTATGTTCAAATTTAAAATGCGAAGCTACCGATGTGAACACATCAGGGTCATCAATGTCCCTGAGATGTTCAAGGGCCCTATCTTTGAGAGCCCTCTTTGTTTTTCCTGTATATTGTTTTTTGCACCCCCCACAGGTAAGGAGGTACACAACATGTGTGGACTTACAAGAAAGAGAAAACCTGATGTCATACTCTTTATTGGTGACACTTGATTTAAAAGTGTTCCCTTCAATGACATAATTACATGTTTTACAAATTCTCGCCCTACATTTGTAGAACCCCATTCTCCTTTGAAGCCAGGTCCCAGATTTTTTCTCTGGTAACATGGAAGGCGCAACCAAATTGCCAATGGTTTTGGCTCGTCTGGAAACACATTGTACCCCATCTGAAATTACTTTACTGAGAATAGAATCATTCTCAAGTATTGGGAGACATTCCCTAATGATATTACTAATATTTTTAAATTCCAAACTGAAAGGGGTACTAAAAATAACTTTATTGGTATGATCTCTCTTCTTTTGTTTTTTATGTTTTTTGTAGGTAAGTAAAGAGTTACGGGGGATATTGTCAACAATTGTTTTAGTACTGTTTAGAAGTTTTTCTGAATAGCCCCTAGCCATCAAACGTGTTTTAAGAATTTCACTTTGTTTCTGATATAATGTCTCCTTAGAACAAATACGCTTTGTGCGTATATATTGGCCTTTGGGGATAGCTTTTAAAACATGTGGAGGATGACATGACCTAAAGTTAAGAATGGTGTTACCCCCAGTGGGTTTTCTATGTATGTCAGAAATTATTAGGCCCTGATCTGGTTCAATCGATAATTCAATATCCAAAAAATTAATTTTGGATTCACTGTATGTCCCTACAAACTTCAAGTTAAAATCATTAATATTTAAATAATCGAAGAATGAACAAATAGACTGTACATCTCCATCCCACACCAACAGGAGGTCATCGATATAACAACCAAAAAATACAATTCTAGACTTGAAGGGGTTACTATCTGCAAAGACGTGCAACAACTCCCACCAACCCATATAAAGGTTGGCGTACGATGGGGCAAACTTTGCCCCCATTGCTGTTCCACGCCTCTGCAGATAGTAAGTACCCTCAAACAAAAAATAGTTGTGAGTTAGCAAGAATTCGATTGTAATAGACAAAAAGTGCTTAACATCTTCTGAATATTGTGATTGTTTGTCTAAAACACCCGAAATAGCTTCTAACCCCCTGCGGTGTGGAATGGAAGTGAACAGTGAAGCTACGTCAATAGTTACAAACTTGTAAGTACTCCTCCATTCAAGGGTATGCATACTTTTCAACACCTGAGTGGAGTCCTGTATAAAACTCAGAAGGTCAGCAACAAGAGGTTGAAGAAAACCATCAATCAGCTCAGAGATGGGCTCCAACAAGGAACCCACCCCCGAGATGATGGGTCTGCCTGGCGGATGTACGGGGTCCTTATGTAGCTTAGGTAAAAAATAGTAAATTGGTACATTTGGAGCTTTGGGCAAGAATAATTCTTTTTTATGCTCCGGTATGATGCCTATTTGACACCCCAGGTTGACAATTCCTTCTAACTGTTCTCTGAAGATTTTGGTTGGATTTTCCTTCAATTTAATGTATACTTCCTCATCTCTGAGTTGTCTCAGTGACTCAAAGAGGTAATATTCCCTGTCCATCACAACAACATTACCACCCTTATCAGATGCTTTTATTACTATATTCTTGTTCTCCTTTAAAGAAGTAAGTGCCTTATGCTGACTGGTGGTAATGTTGCTGTGTCGACTAAAGGGCATTTTGGAGATTCTGGAGTTAACTGTTTCAGAAAGCTTTATTAATGTATGCTCCACACTCCTTTGGAAAATATCCAAGCTCTTCCCTCTTGTGTGTACAGGGTAAAAAGAGCTTCTGCCCTTCATTTTAGGGAAATTAGTCACAACTTCATTTCCGAGGACTGCTCCTAAATCAACAGGTGAACCCTCCAAATTCTCAGATTCTTCTCCCAGCGTTATAAGATCAGCTATTGCACATTGATCCCCAAAGAGTATTAGAGACTCACAATCAAGTGCTTGCTCTTCAGCAGTGGCTAGAGTGTTTTCAGGAGTATCATTCTGTTCGTCACCATCCTGGCTCTCTGTGAAAAAATGTTTTCTGAGTGTCAATTTTCTAACAAATTTGTTGACATCCAGGATGGTGTCGAACAGACTGAAATGACTGGTAGGGGAGAAATTTAAACCTAAGCTAAGAACCTCTGTTTCTGCTAAGGTCAGGGTATGTTGAGATAAGTTTACAACATTTTTTAGACATATTTGCGAGTCTGAATTTTCTTCTGTCTGGGGTAATAATGTCTCTTGTCTGTTTTTATTTTTTATTTTTCTTCCCCTGCTGCCTCTTCTAGTTTTTTTCTTATGGGTTTTAGTGCCAGGCTCTCCCCGTTTTTTGAAGGGCCTGTTACCAATTCTGGAACATCCATTACTGATATCCCCTGAGTCACTGCTGTGTCATCTGGGGAATCATGATCTGATGTATCCACATCATAGTCTGTCTCTGCAAACCTAATTTTTTTATTGTGTTTACTTTGCTGTGTTTTAGCTTTTTCATAATTACTATTCTGCTGTGAACTTGATTTGGTAAACGAAAAACTCTTTTGTGGACCTTTATTCCACCTATAGACTCTATTAGCCTCATAATCCCTTTTATCCCTGGACAATTTGGTTTTCTTAAACTCCCACAATTCTTTAGAAAATTTTAACATGTTTTGTTCAAATTTAACATCATATTCCTTAAAGTTAGGATCTGTCTGTAAATTTTGTAAGTCAGTCTGAATGGCTTTTATCAAGATAATTTGTTCTTGTCGTTGTTGTTTTTTATAGTCAATCAGCAGTTCCATTAGTGCAAATGAACAGTCATTAAGAATTTTATTCCATTTTAATATAAAATCGTAATCTGTAACCAAAAAGGAAGGAAACTTTCTTATTCTGAGTCCTCTTGGAATACGTTCATATTTCTTATACAATAGGAAAGCTTTGATATCTAGATCCAACTTGATGTCCTTTCTGCGAAGTTCATCAATATGAAAAAACAAATTATCCAGTGTATTTTCATTGTCCAAGGAAAGGGAATCCAGGTCTTGCTCATACTGGTCTAGAGTATCTCCCAAATCTTTTAAAACAAAACTTTCACGTGTGTCAGACATACTTGAAAGGTACTATGTCAGTTAAAGGAGTCAATACACAGACTGAATCCTAAAAATGCTTTTTTGTTAAAGATTCACTTTTGCCCACACCAAATAGGCAATCTTGGAAGCCCAATAATAGATATAATTACCAATGTAGAATCAACATAAGAACTACAGCTGCATGTATGAAAATGATAAAGGGCAGGGGGTCTTACTCTTCAGTACCGCACACAAAATAACGCACCTGTATAAACGCTAACCTCTCACGGGCATAGGCAATGCTGCTTACGACGTGCAACCGCTTCAAAGGGCAAGAATAAAACACATAATCAACACAATAAAGAAGCAGTGCTTACCCGTCTTCTTGCAGACAATGCCACACAGCGTTGTTTCAGCGTTTCTTCGGCGTGTACACACTTGTGTCCCCCCCTTCACCGCTGACGTCAGAATCCAGGAGCCATACAGGAGGAGTCTCCGCCCAAGACGTCCGACAAGCAGCAGCCAACACAAGAACAGTTAGTACGGCTGCACCAGAAAAACTGATGAGAAGAACTTCAAAATATATAAGTAAGGACACCTTGCCATCCCACAGCAGGTACTCACGTCACTGACACAGCTCGAGTTCCCTAATGGCATTAAAAAAACAAAACTAATCAGCCAAGCAGTGTAGACTTTGCCACATGTGTGGACTGTGTTGTAACCTGTCCTGCATGAATCCATTCCAGCAAGCTACCCCCTCCCTTCTCTCCTTCCAGTGTCCATGCACTACTCTGCACAGGGGCAATTGGTTGGATATTAGAAAATGGAGTCTGTGCCACATAGAAGAATACAATTGGCTAATGACCAGTATGGCAAATGTAATTGTAGCAAAGTGTTGCTTCAGTGTTGGCACTAGTAAACAGCTTAACCCACACCAGCTATCCTATGTATATATAAATATTGGCGTAATAATTATTGATGCCAATATGCCACTGCCTGCTGCCATATATATATTATTATTAAATATTATCAATTTATCATGGACTCACTCATTAAGTATGCCCCCCATAATGCCAGCAGCCCGCTCCAGCCTCCTCAGAGACTCCCACCATGATTCCTACCGTAACCTCATCGACATCACTCACTCGTCTCTCTCACTCGGTACTGGTAGTCTACGCTGCAGGCTCAGGCTGGCCCGATGTCTCCCTCTTCATGTCTTGGGCAGCAATCACTCATGGCTCTTATGCTGCAGTGCAGGACGTGTGAGTCAGACGGCTCATCCCTCTTCCCGCACAATATTTTCCCTCCAGACAGACAGTCTCAGTCGCTGTTGAGTGAGTCATATTCTGACTCCGAATTTGATAGGCAACGGCAGCGAAGCTGCGCAAATTAGCTCCGCCTCCTCCACTCTCCGTCTCTTGTCTCTCTGAAATCACATGCATGCACGCTGTAGCCCTCCAATAGGCTAAGTAATAGCCGGCCAGCCCAGGGACAGTAAAGTACACACTGTAGTAGCACGCAGGGAGCCAGCCAGAGCCCCGGGCGCAGCGAATTTCAGATAAAAAAGACTGAGACAACAATCTAATAAAATAACAACATCCCCTCACTGTCTCAGTCATGAATGATGCTTCAAGTTCAGGGCTCAAGGCGGAAGAATTTATCCTTGGCAGTCGGCACCACTCTTAGCGCCCCCCTGCTGGTGTGCCCTAAGGCGGGTGCCTATTCTGCCTTATACAAAACGCCACCATACAAGACTTGTGGCAGACTGTTCCTAAGGTGGAGGGAGCTATTTCTACTATTGCTAAGTGTACAACTATACCTATTGAAGACAGTTGTGCTTTCAAATATCCTATGGATAAAAAATTAGAGGGTCTCCTAAAGAAAATTTTTGTTCATCAAGGTTTTCTTCTCCGACCTATTGCATGCATTGTTCCTGTAACTACTGCAGCTGCTTTCTGGTTTGAGGCTCTAGAAGAGGCTCTCCAGGTGGAGACTCCATTAGAGGATATTATGGATAGAATTCAGGCCCTTAAGTTGGCCAATTCTTTCATTACAGATGCCTCTTTCCAAATGGCTAAATTAGCGGCAAAGAATTCAGGTTTTGCCATTTTAGCACGCAGGTCGTTATGGCTTAAGTCCTGGTCTGCTGATGTGTCATCAAAATCTAAATTGTTGAACATCCCTTTCAAAGGAAAGGCCCTATTCGGGCCTGCACTGAAAGAAATTATTTCAGACATCACTGGAGGGAAAGGCCATGCCCTCCCTCAGGGCACTATTGAAGTCACTATTGTCTAGTGACGCAACAGTACTACTACTAGAACTCGATCCAGGTCTGTAAAAGTTTGTTTTTTACATAATGCTTAATAAAAGTTAAATTTTAATTGACACAAACTGGATGGGACTTTTGTCTTTCTAACTGGGAGACTATTTTTGTTGACCGTTATGAGATTGTATACACATGCCAAACTTTTGATGTTTTCCGCTGACTGATAACCAACACTTGTATGAGTGAGATACAGGTGGGGTTTTTGTTATCACATATTGTGCTGATTTTTAAGGGTTGAGCACTGGTGTGTTATATATGCTGCTGCACCAGAGAGTTGCTTGTTTTTGTTCACTTTCAAAGGAAAGACCCTATTCGGGCCTGCACTGAAAGAAATTATTTCAGACATCACTGGAGGGAAAGGCCATGCCCTTCCTCAGGATAAAACAAATAAGATGAGGACCAAACAAAATAATTTTCGTTCCTTTCGGAACTTCAAGGGTGGTCCCGCTTCAGCTTCCCCTGCAGCACAAGAGGGGAATTCTGTCCAATCCAAGTCAGTCTGGAGACCTAACCAGGCTTGGAACAAAGGTAAACAGGCCAAGAAGCCTGCTGCTGCCTCTAAGACAGCATGAAGGGGTAGCCCCCAATCTGGGACCGGATCTAGTAGGGGGCAGACTCTCTCTCTCTTTGCTCAGACTTGGGCAAGAGATGTTCATCGATTCCTGGGCTTTAGAAATTGTGTCCCAAGGATATCTTCTGGACTTCAAAGACTCCCCCCTAAGGGGGAGATTTCATGTCTGCAAACCAGACAAAGAGAGAGGCGTTCTTATGCTGTGTAGAAGACCTACATACCATGGGAGTGATTCGCCCAGTTCCAAGAGCGGAACAAGGGCTAGGTTTTTACTCCAACCTGTTTGTGGTTCCCAAAAAAAAGAGGGAACTTTCAGACCAATCTTGGATCTCAAAATTCCTCATCAATTCTTCAGATTCACCTTTCTGGACAGGCATTACCAGTTTGTGGCCCTTCCCTTCGGGTTGGCCACGGCTCCTATAATTTTCACAAAGGTGCTAGGGTCCCTTTTGGCAGTTCTAAGACCGCGGGGTATAGCAGTGGCGCCTTATCTAGACGACATATTAATTCAGGCGTCGACTTTCCAGCTAGCCAAGTCTCACACGGACATCGTGTTGGCTTTTCTGAGATCTCATGGGTGGAAGGTGAACATAAAAAAGATAATAAGATAGGAGCGCCAAAGGAGGCAAGGCCAAGGGTTTAAGTGAATAGATGGTATAATGTAGTCGATAAAATTAGAATAAGAATTAATTCCCTGAGATGGTGGACCACAAAGATTGTGTCAGTCCTACCTATTGTATTAGTAAATTCGTTTGAAAGCGTGGAGTCCAAGCGTCTAGCGCTTTGGATTGGGGGTTGGTGTTAATATGTACTATGAAGGCATATATAGGTGCAGGACAATTAATAATATATAGTGGAGAATTGCTATATATAGTTATATTAGATGACACAGAACATACGTCTTCCAAATAAAATATCACAGTTTAATACAGTTGTATACAATTTAGTGCAGTTGTATACAATTAAATACAAGTTACATGAAAGAATATGGATCCATAATAATAAAATTTAAAATATTAAAATAAAATTTAAAATATTTAAAATATTAAAAACAATAATGAGGTGAAAATTCTGAAATGATAGAAATGGTCGAGGTCTCTCTACAAAGTCCCTACGTCTGTCAGGGGGAGGGCAAGCTAAAGTACAGCTGTACAGCAAATTTTCTAATAAAATGGCAGTATAAATGTAGTGGTTAAAAAATGGCCGATAAGAATAAAAATAATATATGTCGAATTAAATATGATAATAATACACAAATGTGCAAATAAATGTGCAAATAAACAAATAATGATCAGATAATAACCCTAACCCTTAGTCTTGAGAAAGGCCTCTACTGCAGGCCGAAACGCGTTGACAAGTATATGGTGAGCATTATTCCTTTTTCAATTATTGCTTATTTATAACAATATCACACTATGTTGTTATTTTTTGTTTACAGGTTTTGAGGAATCCCCAAGTTCTTCCTTTTTTCTCTCATATATATTTTTCTATTTTTTCTATTTTGTGCATTATATTTTTTGATTTTTATATCATTGTGCACTCCAATAAGAACTACAGGCTTTTTGAAGTTTAATAATTTTTGGTTTTTCAGTGATCACGCTCACAAATTTGTGTATACACTAGTCACTTATATATTTTTCACATTGGATATTTTGGATATTTCTATATTTTGGACATTTTTATTTCTATATTTTGGATATTTTTATCATTTTTGAGACATCACGTTTTTCAATAAGGATTATAACTTTTGGAATATTTTTGTGGACTTTATTATATTGCATTTATTTGTGTTCTTTCACGGATTGAATCACTTCCCATTTATTTGGACTGTTTTCACTTCTATTCAAAGATCACATTTCTTCTCATCACACATTTGCCTATTTTTTGGACTATTATCTGATCATTATTTGTTTATTTGCACATTTATTTGCACATTTGTGTATTATTATCATATTTAATTCGACATATATTATTTTTATTCTTATCGGCCTTTTTTTAACCACTACATTTATACTGCCATTTTATTAGAAAATTTGCTGTACAGCTGTACTTTAGCTTGCCCTCCCCCTGACAGACGTAGGGACTTTGTAGAGAGACCTCGACCATTTCTATCATTTCAGAATTTTCACCTCATTATTGTTTTTATAATTTTAAATATTTTAAATTTTATTTTAATATTTTAAATTTTATTATTATGGATCCATATTCTTTCATGTAACTTGTATTTAATTGTATACAACTGCACTAAATTGTATACAACTGTATTAAACTGTGATATTTTATTTGGAAGACGTATGTTCTGTGTCATCTAATATAACTATATATAGCAATTCTCCACTATATATTATTAATTGTCCTGCACCTATATATGCCTTCATAGTACATATTAACACCAACCCCCAATCCAAAGCGCTAGACGCTTGGACTCCACGCTTTCAAACGAATTTACTAATACAATAGGTAGGACTGACACAATCTTTGTGGTCCACCATCTCAGGGAATTAATTCTTATTCTAATTTTATCGACTACATTATACCATCTATTCACTTAAACCCTTGGCCTTGCCTCCTTTGGCGCTCCTATCTTATTATCTATTTATACTACAGCACAAACCGCGGACTGTTTTGGGGATCCGCTTTAGACAGGAGCCACAGGTCATCCTATACACAAGCGCTATAAGCAAAACAAATTTGCTCTTAACATAAAAAAGAGTTCTCTCGTCCCTCTCACAAGAGTTTCCTTCCTAGGGACTCTGATAGACTCGGTAGAAATGAAAATATTTCTGACGAAGGTCAGAAAATCAAAACTTTTAATCACTTGCCGAGCTCTTCATTCCATTCCTCAGCCATCAGTGGCTCAGTGTATGGAGGTAATCGGACTTATGGTAGCGGCAATGGACATAGTTCCTTATGCCTGCCTACACCTCAGACCACTGCAACTATACATGCTCAAACAGTAGAATGAGGATTATGCAGATTTATCTCCTCAACTGCATCTGGACCAAGAGACCAGAGATTCTCTTCTCTGGTGGTTGTCTCAGGACCACCTGTCTCAGGGAATATGTTTCCGCAGGCCAGAGTGGCTCATAGTAACGACAGATGCCAGCCTGCTAGGCTGGGGTGCAGTCTGGAAATCCCTGAAAGCACAGGGCTTATGGTCTCGGGAGGAATCTCTCCTCCCGATAAACATTCTAGTACTGAGAGCGATATTCAAAGCGCTTCAGGCGTGGCCTCAGCTAGCTGCGGCCAAATTCATCAGATTTCAGTCGGACAACATCACGACTGTAGCCTATATCAATCATCAAGGAGGAACACGGAGTTCTCTAGCGATGATGGAGGTAACCAAAATTATCTGATGGGCAGAGGATCACTCTTGCCATCTCTCAGGAATCCATACCCCAGGGGAAGAGAACTGGGAGGTGGATTTCCTAAGTCATCAGACTTTTCATCCGGGGGAGTGGGAGCTCCATCCGGAGGTATTTGCCCAGCTGACTCAGCTATGGGGCACACCAGAATTGGATCTGATGGCATCCCGACAGAACACCAAACTTCTGCGTTAAGGGTCCAGGTCCTGGGATCCCCAGGCGGTACTGATAGATGCTCTAGCAGTGCCCTGGTCCTTCAATCTGGCTTATGTATATCCACCGTTTCCTCTCCTCCCACGTCTAGTTGCCAGAATCAAGCTGGAGAGAGCTTCGGTGATTCTGATAGTGCCTGCGTGGCCACGCAGGACTTGGTATGCAGACCTGGTGGACATGTCATCTGTTCCACCGTGGACTCTGACAATGAGGCAGGACCTTCTAATCCAAGGTCTGTTCAAGCATCCAAATCTAATTTCTCTGACTGCTTGGAGATTGAACGCCTGATTCTATCAAAGCGTGGTTTCTCTGAGTCGGTCATTGATACCCTGATTCAAGCTAGAAAGTCTGTCACCAGGAAAAATCTATCATAAGATTTGGTGCAAATATCTTTGTTGGTGTGAATCCAAGGGTTACTCATGGAGTAAGATTAGGATTCCTAGAATTTTGTTTTTTCTCCAAGAAGGATTGGAGAAGGGATTATCAGCTAGTTCCTTAAAGGAACAATTATCTGCTTTGTCTATTCTTTTACACAAACGTCTGGCAGATGTCCCAGACGTTCAAGCGTTTAGTCAGGCCTGGGTCAGGATCAAGCCTGTATTTAAACCTGTTGCTCCGCCATGGAGCCTAAGCTTGGTTCTTAAAGTTCTTCAAGGGGTTCCATTTGAACCTATGCATTCCATAGATATTAAGCTTCTATCTTGGAAAGTTTTGTTTTTAGTAGCTATCACTTCGGCTCTAACAGTTTCTGAGTTATCTGCTTTACAGTGTGACTCACCTTATCTTCTTTTCCATGCAGATAAGGTGGTTTTACGTACCAAACCTGGATTCCTTTCTAAGGTTGTTTCTAATAGGAATATCAATCAGGAAATTGTTGTTCCTTCGCTGTGTCCTAATCCTTCTTCAAAGAAGGAACGTCTGTTGCACAATCTTGATGTGGTTCGTGCTTTAAAGTTCTACTTACAAGCAACCAAAGATTTCCGTCAAACAACTTCATTGTTTGTTGTCTATTCTGGTAAGCGGAGAGGTCAAAAGGCTACGGCTACCTCTCTTTCTTTTTCGCTGTAAAGCATCATCCGTATGGCTTATGAGACTGCTGGCCAGCAGCCTCCTGAAAGAATTACTGCTCATTCTACTAGAGCAGTGGCTTCCACATGGGCTTTTAAAAATGAGGCTTCTGTTGAACAGATTTGTAAGGCGGCGACTTGGTCTTCGCTTCATACTTTTTCCAAATTTTACAAATTCGATTCTTTTGCTTCTTCGAAGGCTATTTTTGGGAGAAAGGTTCTACAAGCAGTGGTGCCTTCCGTTAAAGGAACCTGTCTTGTCCCTCCCTTCATCCATGTCCTAAAGCTTTGGTATTGGTATCCCACAAGTATGGATGAATCAGTGGACTCGATACATCTTACAAGAGAAAACAGAATTTATGCTTACCTGATAAATTTCTTTCTCTTGGGATGTATCGAGTCCAGGGCCCGTCCTGTTTATTTAAGACAGGTAGTATATTTTTATTTAAAAAACTTCACTCTCCACTGCACCCTATAGTTTCTCATTTTTCTTCCTAACCTTCGGTCAAATGACTGGGGGGTGGAGCTAAGGGAGGAGCTATATAGACAGCTCTGCTGTGGGTGCTCTCTCTGCCACTTCCTGTAGGGAAGGAGAATATCCCACAAGTATGGATGAATCCGTGGACTCGATACATCACAAGAGAAAGAAATTTATCAGGTAAGCATAAATTCTGTTTTTTTTATTTAAGTTGTATTTTTTCGTTCAAGGTATAATTTTTGTAATTTTAGAATCTCTGAAATAATTTCTCAACGGCAAACAATAGGTCCATGATGGGATGAACAAAACAACAAAAAGATTAAGGAAACTTGTCATAAAAACCTGCAATGCTAGAAGGGGCCTAAAACAACTAATCCAGAATTACGTCTCATTCATTTACTGTATATATATATATATTTTTTTTTTAAATACTTTATTTTTTCAGTACCATATACAGCGAAAAACATTGAGAAATACATAACAAATCCACATAATTGCAATACTTATCATATATAATCACTGCAAAGGCACTGTAGTTTTCATTTTTTCCAGTCTCCTCCCTCCTTCATAACACTTCCCACTGTCCCGGTATTCAACTAACCTCCCTTACCAAGGGGGATAGCATAAAACACAAACCTTCTGAAATATGCTACATAATCATATTAGCCTAATGCAACAAAAGTATGCCAGAAAATCAATTATCACTCTCCTTCCCCAGAGCCTACCTATTTCCTGTCCTACTCCCTGGGTGCCACCCCAGGGTCCGCTGTGTTTTTTTTTTTCCAATCATATCCAGTTTTGGCAGCTATGTCTAACGTCTAAGTAAACATGTTCCACTTCCCACGTAGATGGGCATTCAGTATAAACTCTGCGTCTTTGAATGGGTATATAATCTGTTTTTGGTGCTCCAGGTCCAGAGTGTTTATTAAGGGTTCCCATTTATTCATAAATGTTTTTGTTCTGCGTGTTATGTCCCCTTTCGTGTCAAGTTGTTCATATATCATTTGCTTTCTTACTGTGTCCTTGAGTTGCGTTAGACTTGGTGGTGTCTGCGACATCCATTGCTTCAAAATAAGTTTTCTGGCATGTAGTATTACGTTATATATGAACTATGTGTTTGCTTGCCTTTGTTTGTGAATGTAGGAATATCACCAGTTCGTCTGTTAAATGAATTCCCCCCCCCCTGTACATTTTTCCAACCACCTCTGCGTCATACCCCAAAATTTCGTCAATTTCGAACAGTTTTGCATCATGTGAAATATGTTTGGGTTAGGATGTGAGCATTTTGGGCATAGGCCCGATGTATCTGGGTTCCACTTGTGGAACATTTTGGGTGTTATGTAGGCATTATAGACCAGCTTAGTGTGGGATTCCCTTATTTCGTTCGATAATGTTGCTCCCCTCACCTCTGCAAAACTCTGCTCCACACATTTGTCTGTAATGTTGTGTCCTATCATGGTCCCCCAGATTGTTTGTAGGTGTTCGATATTAGCCTTATTTGGTTTTGATTGAAGTATGTTATAGGTGTGTGAGATAGATGTCATCCCTCCCTTTGTCAACTTCAAGAGTTTATAAATGTTGCAGTTAAGTTCTAACATATTCCCAGTTTTCAGGAGTTCATGCACGTAGTGCCTTACCTGGAGGTAGGCAAAGTGATGAGAGTTGGGTATGCCATATTCTCTCTGTAAGTCTATAAAAGGCCGGATTGTAGACCCATTATCTGACAAAACTTGCTTCAGAGTTCTAACCCCCCACTCCTCCCAGTGTTTGAATGGTTTTGTGGTAAACCCCGCGGGGAAGTCCGGGTTGCCCCTCAGGGGCAGAAAGACCATATGATTTTGAGTTCTACACAACTTCCACCAAGCTTTTATGGGGTGCCGGAGAATACCTGCCCCCCCAAAATGGGGTCTGCCTGCGTGCGATTCATGTGCGGTAGCATTTTTAAGGACTACTAGCCAGTCCATGACATACTTTGTCAAAGCTGCCCAGTTATAGTATTCAATGTTCGGAAGTCCCATTCCTCCCTGCTCTGGCTGACAAGTCAGTTTCTGATAGCTAATTCTGTGTTTTTTTCCTTTCCAAAGGAAGTGTAAAATTAGGTTCTGCAATAGTGGCTTAAAATTAACTAAGTACCATTGAGTAGGATTCCTGGTCAGGGTAATGCCCAGATACTTAAATGTGTGTGAAATTACTTTGAAGTTATCCTCCAACAGTACGCTAGGGTCATTATTCTGGAGCCATAGTAGCTCAGACTTGTCCTTATTTATCTGGTACCCCGAGACCGCACTAAACTCAGCTATCACTCTCAATATTTTAGGGATGTTCTCCCTGGGGTCCCCTGTGTAAAGTACCATATCGTCAGCAAAGAGTGACAAGTGAATAGTCTCCCTGCCTATCTTCAGTCCTGCTGTTTCCTTCCTGATCTTAATCGCTAGGGGTTCCAATGCTAGGTCGAACAAAAGGGGTGAAAGGGGGCATCCCTGTCTTGTACCCCTCTTAAGAAGGAATGTTTCGATGGCGTCCCATTTACCAGGATCACCGCATGGGGAGTACTATATATGGTCTCAATTGCTCTCATGTAGGGTCCCTTAATGCCAAATCGTCCCAGGGTAGTGAATAGATGATCCCATAGTATCTTATCGAATGCTTTTTCAGCATCTACTAGGATCAAACAGGCCTCCTTCGCATTCCAATCTCTTTCCCCACCCCCTTTCTCCCAAAAATGTGTCAGTATCAAATGTAACTTCCTCATGTTTTTAACTGCTGACCTACCCTTAACAAACCCGGTTTGATCTTCCTGGACCAGGAGGGGGAGTACCTGAGCCAGCCTATTGGCCAATATTTTGGTAAATAGTTTGTAGTCGGAATTTAGCAGGGAGATTGGTCTGTAAGGTGCTGTTAGTAGGGGGTCTCTGTCCGGTTTGGGGAGGACTGTAATATTTGCTTCTGTGAATCTATTGGATAATTTTGCTTTTCCTTCCAGAATTGCGTTATATAGTAGGGCAAGGGTGTCTGCGGTTTCTACACTAAGCATCTTATAAAATTCCCCTGGCAGTCCGTCTGGTCCTGGAGTTTTTTCCAACGGGAGTGATTCAATGGCCTTGATGATTTCTAGGGGTTGGATTGGGGCTATGAGTTTCTGTACTTGGTCCCCACCTAGCTGTGGCAGTGTTAAATCCCTCCAGAAGTGTTCCTTCTTGTCTGGATCAATGTCTTGAGAGTCATATAAGCTTGAGTAGTATGAGGTGAATGTCTGCTGTATGTCTGAGTCTTGAGTAAGTATGCTGTCTTTGTCCTTAATAGCTATTATAGTGTTTGGTTTTCTATCTAACCTTGTGAGCCTTGCTAGTAACTTCCCCGAACGGTTTCCATATCTGTAATATTTAGCCTGTGAACGATTCTGAGCAGCAACCATTGTTTGAATAAGATATGTGTCTCTAAGATCTTTGACCTCCCTGTATTTGATTCTATTCTGTTCTGTGGGATTTCGCAAGTACTAGTTTCTGGCATTACTCAGCTGGCGCAAAAGCAAATCACCTCTCATTTTACGTGTTTTTCTAACTTTGGCGGTGTACGCAGTCACCACCCCCCTCAGCACCGCCTTTGCTGATTCCCAGAACAGTGAAATGTCGCTTAAATGTTGGGCATTCAGTTCCCTATACACCAACCACTCCCCAATCAGGAACTTGCGCAAGTTAAGGTCATGGTATAAGTGTGATGGAAATCTCCACCTGTGTGCCTGTCTATGTGGTGCATCTGTGTCTATGTAAAGTGAGACTGGTGCATGATCCGAGATGGTTAAAGGGTCAATTCAGATGTCAGTTATACACGGACAAAATGAGTTAGTGACTAAAAAGTAATCTATGCGAGATAGGGTCGTTTTTGCCGGGTGTAAGCACGTGTAATCTCGGGCCTCCGGATTCCTGTCTCTCCAGACATCCGAGAGAGATAAGGTGTTTTTAAAGTTCAATAAGATACGGGTTTCCCTCTTCGAGCCTTTCCACATTATGTTCTGTTGTGATAAAGAATTTGGGTTGTGGAACCTGTCTGCTGGTGTGTGTGGAGCTATACTGAAATCACCCCCCACCACTATTGGGAGTTCTGAGAATTGAATAAGCTGAGTCTGTAATTTGGTTAGAAATGTCTTCTTTTCTGTATGGGGGCTATATACCCCACAGAGTATCATGTGCAGTGTCCCCACTGCCAACCTATCAGGTACCTTCCCTCTGTGTCTACTACAGTTTGTGTGACAGTATAATTTAGGCCCTTGCGGAAAAGAATTGCCACTCCCCTGGCCCTCTTTCCTTTGTAGGTGGTATACAAAACTTCTCCCACCCAACTCTGCCTGAGTTTTTGATGTTCTTTCTGTGAAAGGTGTGTTTCTTTCAGTATTGCTATGTCTGTCTTTATAGTGTTCAGCTGTCTAAGTATTGCTTTCCTCTTAATTGGGGACGTGATCCCTCCCACATTCCATGTGGTCACCTTCATTTTGCACTTGGTTATATGTCTATTAGGTGTATAAGGTCCCAATACTTAACCCAAATACCTATGTTGTGTTATAAGTAAATTGCAGAGTGTGTGCTTGAAAATAGTACTTACTGTTGCGCTAACCTCTCCGACTCCTTCTCCTTTCCCCAAGAGTGGCACCCAGAGGCGGGACAAATCAGCTCTTTCCCTAGTATAAATGATTAGAACATACAACAAACAGTGCAAATAACCAAGAAAAAACAAAACAAAAGTAGTTACCCCCTCCCCCAACAATCTCAACTGGTCAATAATAAACTAAAGTTCTTGTGCAAAAATAAAAGGGGTTCCCTCCCCCCTCACTTTGCAAGGATACATTTCTTCATTGCTGTAGTGTAGCCTGTCCTTTATTGTTTATCTTCCATTGAACTGGCACAAATCCCAGGTCTAAGCAGCAGAGTCATCCTCATTTGCAATTTGCCTCTCCTCGCTCTCTCTTTGTAGGTGAAGTTTCAACAGACTGGGTGATTCAAAGAATAGTGGCCCTCTCGCAGTATGGAGTCTCAATCTTGCCGGGAACAGTAGGGCTGCCGTTCTGCCTTGCTCCAAAAGCTGTTTGCAATATGGTGAAAATTCCCTTCTTCTGGCAGCTACTGCCGCGGAATAGTCTTGGAACAAATAAATTCTCTTTCCATTGTATTTCAGTGTAGGAGCCTTTCTGTATGCTTGTAAGATGGATACCTTATCTTTAAAGTTGAGGTATTTCACACCATGATTTGACGCGGTGGTTGATTTTTCTCGCTTTGCTTTCTCTGATCTCCCACCCTGTGTGCTCTTTCCACTGTGTAAGGTAAAGACTCTTTTGAGATACTAAGCAGGCCCGGCAGGGTGTTCTCTGCAAACTCCACCAGTTGTGAGCCTGGCAGTGACTTAGAGACTCCCATTATCCTTAGATTGTTTCGCCGCAACCTGTTTTCCAGGTCGTCTATCTTTGCCCCAGCCGTTCATTCTGTTGTTGTAAGGTGTGTACATGGTTTTCAGTGTCTCTATGACGATTTTCCCCATCTGCCACCTTCTGCTCCACCTGTGTTAGCCTTCCATTGAAAGATTTAACTTCCACTGTGAGGGAGTCCATACCTGTTTGAAGCTGGTCAATCTTTGGCAGAAACAACGCTGATATTTGGGAGACAATTGGGTGGGTATCCATAGGGCTGGCGTTTATTATATCTTCCACCTGCCCTGGAGCCTGTTGGAGCTCTGCCTGGTGTTTTTTCTTATCAGCATTCTTCAATCGGCTTGTCATTGTGTCTGTTTTTTTAGAGTAAGAGTCGTAATACTTTTGCATACAGTTCTGAGAGTCCCACAGTTGCTATTTCAACTGCACCCAACAATGATGGTATAATAATTAAAGTTTAGGGAGTAAACAAACAACAGTGATCAGGCCTGATTGTACCAGATCTTTCAAGACATCTAGCAATACTTAGTAAGTGGTGGGTGAGCGGGGGAATGAGGGCCCATGTGGCTTAGCCTTGCATTATGGTATGGGGTGGTATCACCACTTTAATCACAAGGAATTCAGACAAAGGCACCAGGAAGTGCAGTGTGGGTATCCCCCCCAGATGACACTTGACAGATTACTATGCTCAACGGTAAATTTATTTCTGAGTCCCGTAATCTTTGTGGTGCAACTATGTATTTACAGCTCTGGATGCCATAGGGAAAAGGGGAGAAGAAAAAAAAGGAAAAATCTGTTCCTGTCAGTTTAATCCTCCAGCTGTAGAGAGTATGGGGGTAGCGACCAGTCACTTGCCTAAGGTGTCTCTTTATCTGTCCCCTTCTCCTCCTCTCCGAGCTTTTATGCACCACTTGTTATCTGTTAACTTTTGCACCAGTCCTGATTCAGATGGGCTAGGAATTGCCTATTTGTTATTAGTATTGTTTTATTGTGGTGGGCTCCTCCTTTCCTAAGTAGCACTTGTAGTCAGGATAGACAAAGTGGCAGTAGAAGGACAGAGCCTGGGCCTGCTGCGCCAATTATAACTCAATTCCCCACTGCAGTGATATTTTGTTTGCAGGGTTTTATCTGATCGCTTTATTATGAGCCCTGCCTGCCTAGACTACCTGCGTTAGTTTAACCCCTGGGTCTTATCCTGCTTTATAGTTCTGTTGGGTCTTGCACCTTATTATTAGCGTGCGTCACGCTCCTTCTCCTTCCCCTCCTACTAGCAAGATGGCGTTTTGCCGCCAAAGCCTCCACTCACCCCTCGACCGGGTTTGTTTCTCCTCGGCTGCCTGGGGACACTGGCAGAAGATCTATGGCCCTGCTGCTGCCTTCCGCTTGAGGTCCGGAGTTGCTGCTGGGTCCGCTGCTATGGCTGCTATAGCTGCAGCCTCTCTCCTCCACTCCTTTCTGGCGATGCTCCGCGGTGGGGGAGTCAGATGACGGACTCCTTGCCGTTAATGCTCCAGACAAGAGGGTAAACCCCCTGCCAAAGAATGTGGTTTATTTGGGCAGTTTTGGGTGAATTTGGATAAGTAGCAGAGATTTTGGATCCGGAGCTCCTCTCCCCTGCTTCCACTCGCAACGCCCGTCCACCGGAAGTCCCCTCATTAATTTATAATTTATTTGTTGTATGTGATGTCTACAGATGTGACATGAGTTAGTTTAGATGCTCAAAGCACGGGTATATCTAAGAGATGTGTATTTAAACAAAGGGAACAGTGTCCAGTCTGTGATCAACAAAAAATTAATATATTCATCAAAATAATAATATATAATAATATATAGGAAGGAATATATATATATGTATCAGAACAGAGACAGAGGCGTAAATATAGTTCAAATGGAAAATTCCAAAAGGCAATTTATTATACTAGTAAAACAGAGGTGTCTAGATTTCTAAAATGATACAATGTAAAACAAAGGGACGTCTCCCTTAATAAATGTATAGATACATATAAAATAAGCATAAAAGAACGATAAGAAAAAGTACTTGCGCTTTAGCGAAAAGTGTACTGATGTCCCAAGATATTAACTTGCCAAGTGGCAAGAAAGTAACTGTTCAGTTGCAGGCTTGAATTGCCTGTATTTTGTGGTTGGCGTTACTGGTTGAAAGAAAAGAGCGCCTTTTTATGTAAAGGTGACGTGACGTCACGTTTTAAAATGGTAGGTGATGTTGCCGTGGCAACCCCTATTCCTAAATCTGTAAGGAAATCCTGGGGGATTTGAAGATAATCTTTGCGCTCACGAAAGATGATAGCTTTGTTGTCGTGAGGAACGACTAGCAAGATCTTGAAATTTAGAAGTGGGTCTTTGCGGTCGCTAGTAGCGACTAGTTTATCCTTTGTTGAAGGACTTGGCGGTCACAAACAGCGACTAGGAGAAACATATAGATCCTTCCAGTTGAAGATAAGGTGGTCGTTAATAACGACTAGAGGATCTTTAAGAAGTATAGGTTGGTCTTTGCGGTCGCTGGTAGCGACTGGGTTATCCTTTGTTGAAGAACTTGGCGGTCGCAAGTAGCGACTAAGGGATTCTTTGGTTTAGGATTAGGTGGTCGTTAGTAATGACTAGCGGATCTTAGGATATGTAAGATGGTCTTTGCGGTCGCTGGTAGCGACTGGGTTATCCTTTGTTGAGGAACTTGGCGGTCGCAAGGAGCGACTAAGAAATTCTTAGGAGACAGTCAGTTTTGTGGTCGCTAGTAGCGACTAGGAGTTTCTTTGTAGCAAGGTTGGTGCCAAACGGCACAGCAGTTGGTGGAGTTAGTTGTCAGTTGGTGCCAGCATGCACATAGAAATTCAAATAGAAAGTCCTTTGAAGCATAAAATTGTTAACAAATTGTTAACAAATAACAATAATGATGGATAAAATCAATAGCAGAAAGCACAGTGTCGGGTCAACGCGTTTCGCCCTTAGGCTTTATCAAGACATGTTAGTCTGTGCTGCTATGAGAATATTTAAATGCCTTCAGTAAATCTGATTGGCTGTCTCAGACAATTAATTAAAGGTGGAATGTGTGAATAGGGTGTTTGGACATTTAAGGTGGAATTCTTTATTCAGTCAATGAAAAACTACTTCTTATATATGGTGTTGTAATATAACTGGAGTTATCCTATAGCAGGGATAAAGGGAATATATTCGAAATTGTTATATGATGCTAAGGTGTTATCTATAGACATATATCATAGATATTACATAAAAACCCATATATGTGGATAGGGATGGATAAAGTCATTTAAACGAATTATACATTATGCTGAATCAATGTAGGGAAGAGAAGAAGTAATAGACTATAGGAACGGGGAGATATCTAACTCTGAGTTAAGTCCTCTTGGATGAAGGGTGTCCATATCATAGATCAATTTTGCTTCTAGTTTTAGGAGTTGTTTTTCCAGATTACCCCCCCTCCAATTAAGTTTAACTTTGGCTAGGCCCCAGAATCTGAAATGCTTCAGATTATTCTGATGGCTTTCTCTAAAGTGTGAGTATAGATGTGTGTCGAGATTCCCTCTGTCTATGCATGAAAGGTGTTCTCTGATCCTCTCACGGAGGGTCCTGGTAGTTTCTCCTATGTAATATATATAATAATAAAAAAAAATAAAAAAAAATTACATAGGAGAAACTACCAGGACCCTCCGTGAGAGGATCAGAGAACACCTTTCATGCATAGACAGAGGGAATCTCGACACACATCTATACTCACACTTTAGAGAAAGCCATCAGAATAATCTGAAGCATTTCAGATTCTGGGGCCTAGCCAAAGTTAAACTTAATTGGAGGGGGGGTAATCTGGAAAAACAACTCCTAAAACTAGAAGCAAAATTGATCTATGATATGGACACCCTTCATCCAAGAGGACTTAACTCAGAGTTAGATATCTCCCCGTTCCTATAGTCTATTACTTCTTCTCTTCCCTACATTGATTCAGCATAATGTATAATTCGTTTAAATGACTTTATACATCCCTATCCACATATATGGGTTTTTATGTAATATCTATGATATATGTCTATAGATAACACCTTAGCATCATATAACAATTTCGAATATATTCCCTTTATCCCTGCTATAGGATAACTCCAGTTATATTACAACACCATATATAAGAAGTAGTTTTACATTGACTGAATAAAGAATTCCACCTTAAATGTCCAAACACCCTATTCACACATTCCACCTTTAATTAATTGTCTGAGACAGCCAATCAGATTTACTGAAGGCATTTAAATATTCTCATAGCAGCACAGACTAACATGTCTTGATAAAGCCTAAGGGCGAAACGCGTTGACCCGACACTGTGCTTTCTGCTATTGATTTTATCCATCATTATTGTTATTTGTTAACAATTTGTTAACAATTTTATGCTTCAAAGGACTTTCTATTTGAATTTCTATGTGCATGCTGGCACCAACTGACAACTAACTCCACCAACTGCTGTGCCGTTTGGCACCAACCTTGCTACAAAGAAACTCCTAGTCGCTACTAGCGACCACAAAACTGACTGTCTCCTAAGAATTTCTTAGTCGCTCCTTGCGACCGCCAAGTTCCTCAACAAAGGATAACCCAGTCGCTACCAGCGACCGCAAAGACCATCTTACATATCCTAAGATCCGCTAGTCGTTACTAACGACCACCTAATCCTAAACCAAAGAATCCCTTAGTCGCTACTTGCGACCGCCAAGTTCTTCAACAAAGGATAACCCAGTCGCTACCAGCGACCGCAAAGACCAACCTATACTTCTTAAAGATCCTCTAGTCATTATTAACGACCACCTTATCTTCAACTGGAAGGATCTATATGTTTCTCCTAGTCGCTGTTTGCGACCGCCAAATCCTTCAACAAAGGATAAACTAGTCGCTACTAGCGACCGCAAAGACCCACTTCTAAATTTCAAGATCTTGCTAGTCGTTCCTCACGACAACAAAGCTATCATCTTTCGTGAGCGCAAAGATTATCTTCAAATCCCCCAGGATTTCCTTACAGATTTAGGAATAGGGGTTGCCACGGCAACATCACCTACCATTTTAAAACGTGACGTCACGTCACCTTTACATAAAAAGGCGCTCTTTTCTTTCAACCAGTAACGCCAACCACAAAATACAGGCAATTCAAGCCTGCAACTGAACAGTTACTTTCTTGCCACTTGGCAAGTTAATATCTTGGGACATCAGTACACTTTTCGCTAAAGCGCAAGTACTTTTTCTTATCGTTCTTTTATGCTTATTTTATATGTATCTATACATTTATTAAGGGAGACGTCCCTTTGTTTTACATTGTATCATTTTAGAAATCTAGACACCTCTGTTTTACTAGTATAATAAATTGCCTTTTGGAATTTTCCATTTGAACTATATTTACGCCTCTGTCTCTGTTCTGATACATATATATATTCCTTCCTATATATTATTATATATTATTATTTTGATGAATATATTAATTTTTCGTTGATCACAGACTGGACACTGTTCCCTTTGTTTAAATACACATCTCTTAGATATACCCGTGCTTTGAGCGCTTAACTTCACTTTTTCACATTGCTTTTGCCACTTTGTATTCTTGGAGGGGAATTCACTAGTTAAGCTGGGTACTGTCCTTTAGCGCCTATAATTTCCTTTTTTCTTAGTTTAGATGCTGCCATTAAACATCTTATGAATTTATTTAAATTTTCTGTAGAAACAAATTATTCTATTTCCAAGCACATAAAATGCAGTAACATAAAATTGTTATTGGTAACGTTGTTAGAATTATTTGCATTTGTACACAACAAGTTGTATATTGCATTTTATCTGTTTATTGAATATATACTGTAAAATGCAACTGATACAATTCTCCAACATTTATGATATATCCAGTGGTGGAATTCCGAAATTTTAGCAACAGTTTCTTGTGGGATTCTTAGGCCTAGATTTGGAGTTTGGCGGTAGCCGTGAAAACCAGCGTTAGAGGCTCCTAACGCTGGTTTTAGGCTACCGCCGGTATTTGGAGTCAGTCAAAAAAGGGACTAACGCTCACTTTTCAGCCGCGACTTTTCCATACCGCAGATCCCCTTATGTCAATTGCGTATCCTATCTTTTCAATGGGATCTTTCTAACTCCGGTATTTAGAGTCGTGTCTGAAGTGAGCGTTAGAAATCTAAAGACAAAACTCCAGCCGCAGAAAAAAGTCAGTAGTTAAGAGCTTTCTGGGCTAACGCTGGTTCATAAAGCTCTTAACTACTGTGCTCTAAAGTACACTAACACCCATAAACTACCTATGTACCCCTAAACCGAGGGCCCCCCACATCGCCGACACTTGATTAAAATTTTTTAACCCCTAATCTGCCGACCGCCACCTACGTTATACTTATGTACCCCTAATCTGCTGCCCCTAACACCGCCGACCCCTATATTATATTTATTAACCCCTAACCTGCCCCCCACAACGTCGCAGCCAGCTACCTACAATAATTAACCCCTAATCTGCCGACCGCAAAGAGCCGCCACCTACATTATAGCTATGTACCCCTAATCTGCTGCCCCTAACACAGCCGACCCCTATATTATATTTATTAACCCCTAATCTGCCCCCCTCAACGTCGCCTCCACCTGCCTACACTTATTAACCCCTAATCTGCCGAGCGGACCGCACCGCTACTATAATAAAGTTATTAACCCCTAATCCGCCTCACTAACCCTATAATAAATAGTATTAACCCCTAATCTGCCCTCCCTAACATCGCCGACACCTAACTTCAATTATTAACCCCTAATCTGCCGACTGGAGCTCACCGCTATTCTAATAAATGTATTAACCCCTAAAGCTAAGTCTAACCCTAACACTAACACCCCCCTAAATTAAATATAATTTTAATCTAACGAAATTAATTAACTCTTATTAAATAAATTATTCCTATTTAAAGCTAAATACTTACCTGTAAAATAAATACTAATATAGCTACAATATAAATTGTAATGATATTATAGCTATTTTAGGATTAATATTTATTTTACAGGTAACTTTGTATTTATTTTAACCAGGTACAATAGCTATTAAATAGTTAAGAACTATTTAATAGCTAAAATAGTTAAAATAATTACAAATTTACCTGTAAAATAAATCCTAACCTAAGTTACAATTAAACCTAAAACTACACTATCAATAAATAAATTAAATAAAATACCTATAATTATCTACAATTAAACCTAACACTACACTATCAATAAATAAATTAAATACAATTCCTACAAATAACTACAATGAAATAAACTAACTAAAGTACAAAAAATAAAAAAGAACTAAGTTACAAAAAATAAAAAAATATTTACAAACATTAGAAAAATATTACAACAATTTTAAACTAATTACACCTACTCTAAGCCCCCTAATAAAATAACAAAGCCCCCCAAAATAAAAAAATGCCCTACCCTATTCTAAATTACTAAAGTTCAAAGCTCTTTTACCTTACCAGCCCTGAACAGGGCCCTTTGCGGGGCATGCCCCAAGGAGTTCAGCTCTTTTGCCTGTAAAAAAAAACATACAATACCCCCCCCCCAACATTACAACCCACCACCCACATACCCCTAATCTAACCCAAACCCCCCTTAAATAAACCTAACACTAAGCCCCTGAAGATCTCCCTACCTTGAGTCGTCTTCAGCCAGCCGAGCCAAATTCTTCATCCAAGCGGAGCAAGAAGAGGTCCTCCATCTGGTAGAAGTCTTCATCCAAGCGGGGCAGAAGAGGTCTTCCATCCGATTGAAGTCTTCATCCAAGCAGCATCTTCTATCGTCATCCATCCGGAGCGGAGCGGCAGCATCCTGAAGACCTCCGACGCGGAACATCCATCCTGGCCGACGACTGAACGACGAATGACGGTTCCTTTAAATGACGTCATCTAAGATGGCGTCCCTCGAATTCCGATTGGCTGATAGGATTCTATCAGCCAATCGGAATTAAGGTAGGAATATTCTGATTGGCTGATGGAATCAGCCAATCAGAATCAAGTTCAATCCGATTGGCTGATCCAATCAGCCAATCAGATTGAGCTCGCATTCTATTGGCTGTTCCGATCAGCCAATAGAATGTGAGCTCAATCTGATTGGCTGATTGGATCAGCCAATCGGATTGAACTTGATTCTGATTGGCTGACTCCATCAGCCAATCAGAATTTTTCCACCTTAATTCCGATTGGCTGATAGAATCCTATCAGACAATCAGAATTCGAGGGATGCCATCTTGGATGACGTCATTTAAAGGAACCGTCATTCGTCGTTCAGTCGTCGGCCAGGATGGATGTTCCGCGTCGGAGGTCTTCAACTTAGTTCTTTTTTATTTTTTGTACTTTAGTTAGTTTATTTCATTGTATTTATTTGTAGGAATTGTATTTAATTTATTTATTGATAGTGTAGTGTTAGGTTTAATTGTAGATAATTATAGGTATTTTATTTAATTTATTTATTGTTAGTGTAGTGTTAGGTTTAATTGTAACTTAGGTTAGGATTTATTTTACAGGTAAATTTGTAATTATTTTAACTATTTTAGCTATTAAATAGTTCTTAACTATTTAATAGCTATTGTACCTGGTTAAAATAAATACAAAGTTACCTGTAAAATAAATATTAATCCTAAAATAGCTATAATATTATTATAATTTATATTGTAGCTATATTAGGATTTATTTTACAGGTAAGAATTTAGCTTTAAATAGGAATAATTTATTTAATAAGAGTTAATTAATTTCGTTAGATTAAAATTATATTTAATTTAGGGGGGTGTTAGTGTTAGGGTTAGACTTAGCTTTAGGGGTTAATACATTTATTAGAATAGCAGTGAGCTCCAGTCGGCAGATTAGGGGTTAATAATTGAAGTTAAGTGTCGGCGATGTTAGGGAGGGCAGATTAGGGGTTAATACTATTTATTATAGGGTTAGTGAGGAGGATTAGGGGTTAATAACTTTATTATAGTAGCGATGCGGTCCGCTCGGCAGATTAGGGGTTAATAAGTGTAGGCAGGTGGAGGCGACGTTGAGGGGGGCAGATTAGGGGGTTAATAAATATAATATAGGGGTCGGCGGTGTTAGGGGCAGCAGATTAGGGGTACATAGCTATAATGTAGGTGGCGGCTCTTTGCGGTCGGCAGATTAGGGGTTAATTATTGTAGGTAGCTGGCTGCGACGTTGTGGGGGGCAGGTTAGGGGTTAATAAATATAATATAGGGGTCGGCGGTGTTAGGGGCAGCAGATTAGGGGTACATAGGGATAATGTAAGTAGCGGCGGTTTACGGAGTGGCAGATTAGGGGTTAAAAATAATATACAGGGGTCAGCGATAGCGGGGGCGGCAGAATAGGGGTTAATAAGTGTAAGGTTAGGGGTGTTTAGACTCGGGGTACATGCTAGAGTGTTAGGTGCAGACGTAGGAAGTGTTTCCCCATAGGAAACAATGGGGCTGCGTTAGGAGCTGAACGCGGCTTTTTTGCAGGTGTTAGGTTTTTTTTCAGCTCAAACAGCCCCATTGTTTCCTATGGGGGAATCGTGCACGAGCACGTTTTTGAGGCTGGCCGTGTCCGTAAGCAACTCTGGTATCGAGAGTTGAAGTTGCGTTAAATATGCTATACGCTCCTTTTTTGGAGCCTAACGCAGCCATTCTGTGGACTCTCAATACCAGAGTTATTTTAAAGGTGCGGCCAGAAAAAAGCCAGCGTTAGCTACGCGGGTCCTAACCGACAATACTCTAAATCTAGCCGTTAGATTTTAATACAGGTTCTTTAATTACTCTATAATACAGAACCTATATACTTTCTAAATTTTAGGAACAGGTTCTTTACACTTTCTAAATTTTAGGAACAGGTTCTTAAGAAATGCTGAGAACGGGCTCAATCCCACCAATGGATATATCCATATACTAGGGCCCCCCATTTATCATGGTGTCTGCAGACAAATCACACAAGAACAGGGTCTTTTAATCATACCGAACAAACAAGTTTTGGGTATTTTAACTCCGCCACCTTTAAGGTAAGATCACAGCTGTTTCTTTCTTGCATAGTAAACTGGGTCACATCAGAGAGACTGCCCCACAAGGAGGGCTCCAACGGGGCTTAAGCTGCTTGATAAATGAAAATGATTACCTTATGGGACAGGAGATTAAGATTTGTAAATATTATTGTTTTAAATTATTGTTTTCCTCATTTATCTGATTTGTTCTTTGATTTGCATATTTTATTTTTGGTTTGCTTACAGATATAGGTGTATTGATAATAAACAGTTTCTAGTGAGAATATTATACCTATATGGTATTTTAAGCTTAGTCTGTAACCATTTCTAGGACTTCAATACATTTATAGTATGGTAGTACATTTAGGTAAGATGAAATTCTCAATTGGTCTATTAATAAGTTCAATATGTACTAGTGTGCCAAATGCAGCATATAATTGAGATAGGTAGCCATTATATAGTCAAGCTAGAGTAATGCAGAATTAGTCACTGAAACTTCCTGCAGTAACAACCCTTACTCTAACTGCCATATAGACATCCTCAAGCAATATTAACACTTTGAATAGTTTTCAAGGAGTAATCCTCAAGTAATACCAACCTTTCCTACCATTGTTATGGAGCCATCCTGAAGTAATTACAACCCATCCAGTAGTTATCCTGAAATAATCTTGTAATTATAACAGATAACCACCCTTTCAAATGAAGTGATCAGAGCCTCATTCTAGGATAGCTGTGAAAATTCCAAAGTCATCTTATTTCAAAATGGATTTCCCATATTAAATTCTAGTGAATGGTACTCATTTTAATTTAAAATGCATGGGTTTTATAAGTCATATTCATTAGGATATACACTAACCTTTACTGCTGCAAATTAACACATATTTATATTAATAAAACAGATACACAAACATGTGTATACTAAATTAGGAGATAAAATAAACAGGCATCATTAGCTGCAAGTGTTTCCACTGAAATAATATATGTATATCATAATTTTTTCTCAGTATATCTAGTAATGTTAAAGGAAAATAAAAAAGCAAAAAATAGCTATATAAATCAAAATCCCACAACCTATCATATTTCAGTTTTTTAAAACTGGTTTCATAAAATTTAGATTTTATAATTTGTCTTTTAGTTATTAACCAACTACGGCCTCGCTTCCATTGAGTCGTAATTCAGTTTGCGTGCACTCGCAAACCGATAAATATGCTGTCGGAAGCAATATCGTTTATCGACTGTTTCCAATGGCGCGTTATACCTCAATATCGGCAGCCGGACTTCGGCTGCCGAAAAGATCTTCGCGTCCCATAGAAAGTAATAGAAGCCGTTAATCGATAAATTATACCAGGTTTCCAATGAAAGCGCTAACCGTTAATACATTGTCGGAGGCTGTCGATACATTGAGAAATATTACCCCCAGCTCAACTAGGTGTAAAAGAGGAAAATTGTGCTTTCTGAGACCTATTTTCTATTTAAATTATAAAACTTGCAAATAATGCAAGTGTTTTAATGTAGAAATAAATTGTTATAAGTAATATTTATTGTTGTCTCATGTATAGAAATAGTTGAACTTATATTCTAATAGAAATATCAATATATATTTAAATATAATAATATATGCAAGAACATATATACAGAATGCAAACTAGACCTATGCCTAGGGCAGCAATAAATATTACTTATATTTATGAAGTGTTAAATATAATTATATTAGAAAATAGTATTTGATTATTAAAAATATGGATAAGTGTTTTTTATTTTTCTTGAGAGGCGATCACAGGTAAGAAGCACGGACGTTAAACGTAAATTCTATAGCGTAAGGTCGGGTTACCTTAGCAACTAATTGATTTTCAAGAAATCCGACGTTAGATGGAAGCGTTAACACAACGTTAACTTACAGCTACACGAAAAGAGCGACTGCGCGCAACACGCTAATCTTTTCAATGGAAACCTGGTACTAAAATGCAGCCGTAAATTACTTTTAGCTGTCGGCCGCTTCGGTAGCTTACGGCTCCATTTTTAACGACTCAATGGAAGCGAGGCCTTCATAAGGGCCATTAGTGTGCTTATATATGTATATCATAGGCAATTCTTCTTTGTACTATTCTGTTTGGGCAGTCATTCATATTCATACGTAGCACCATTCTTCTTTACATATATTATAAATTCAGTGATGTAAGATAAAAGGTTGCCTGGTAAAATAAAATTAATTGTAATATAATTGGTTACACATGGTAAAGGGACTTAAAAAAATGTATTGTTTAAAAAGATAGAAAATCTCTTTGTTACCGATTCCCCTGTTTTGCATATCCAACAGTTATATTAAAATACTTTTTACCTCTGTAATTACCTTGTATCTAAACCTCTGCAGATTGCCAATTATTTCAGTTCTTTTGACAGACTTGAATTTTAGCCAATTAGTGCTGACTCATAAATAAGTCCACAGGAGTGAGCACACTGTTATATATATATATATATATATATATATATATATATATATATATATATATATATATATATATATATATATATGTGTGTGTGTGTGGCACACATGAACTAGCACTGTTTAACAGTAAAACAATGTTAAAATACCCTGAGATAAGAGGAGGCCTTTAAAGGCTTAGAAATTAGCATATGAGCCTACCTTAGTTTAGTTTTTGGAGTACAAAGCAAATCTGATAAAATTAAAATGGAAATTTGTTTAAAATTGCATGCCCTATCTGAATCATGAAAGTTTAAATTTTGGCTGACTATCCCTTTAATGATGACTTCAGGTAAAAAAGTTGTACCACATTTCTCATCATCACTATATGGGACTATCACTTTGATGCCAGTACTCTATAAGATGTATATTTATTTATGTAAATCATTTTTTCACATCATTTAGATACACACTTCTTGTGGATCTATACAACAACAGATTGTTATTTTTTTAAATACATTTTAATTGAGGTTTGAAGTGTGGAAAATTTAAAGTTAGTTGTAGTAGGTGGCGCAAAACAAGTTGCTATTCCCAATGTGTCTTACTGTAAATATGTGTGATAATATGTGGGCTCAATATATGTTAATGTTTTGATGAGTCCTAATTTTATATTCTCTTTTGGAAAAAATGGATGTCGAAACTATTTAAGAAATAAATATGATCCTTTATTTGATTATGGTAAATTTACCCAATAGTAGTGATGCTAAAAGTACAGTTAAACAAAAATTATTACAATTCCTTCAAAGTTTAAAAAATGACACCGGTGTCTCTATGTATAAAAATGTACATAATATATAAAAAATAAATTAAATTAAAATAATAACGTTGAAATCTTATAATTTATACAGTTTTGGGTTTATCACAAGTTGTAATTTCTAACAGAATGTTTGTAGATACAATTTTATAGTGGATAAAATAATAGTTGCTGTATAGTTCATATAGGATACTTTGTTTCAAGTTCAGCTATGCAATTGAGATCTTATCTTAGGCAACTATATATCAAATGTAGAGGTATGTTGGTGCGATTTTTATCACACTATAATATAAGTATACAAATTAGTACCTTGAAGTGTATCTGTTTGATATCACTTTTGTGAGATAATTGCGGTTAAATAAACGCCGCTATGCCAGTGTTTTGATTTAAGTTTCAAGATCAAGCTGGTGGCAGTTCTATATGAGCTGCTGGCGGTTAAATAAATGCCGCTTTGGTTTCCTCTTATTAGGTGGGCTTATCTGTTTGCTGCGAGAAAATTCACTTTTATATGTGTTTGGGTAGTTGTCGTGGCCGCTCAGTTACCTTATCCTTTGTCGGTCAGTGACCGATCGCGCTCTTAAGGGTTTCTTGGTGGGATCTTCGTTGCGGTTAAGTGCTAACCGTTTGCTGATGTTTTTTAAGTATCTCCGGTTTTTCTATTCTGTGGCTTGTCTGTCAGTCAGTGACCGATCACGATGGTATGGTTGTTGGATAACTTCCTGATGTGGAATTTTTGCGTGCCTTTCCGGTCTGTTGTTCCCAGGTTTCTTAGATGTCGGTCAGTGACCGATCTGGGTGCTGAAATGTGGTTTTTGGGATAAGTAGAAAGTTTATAGGATAAGTAGAAAAAGGATTTCTAGTTATCAATGTGATCTTTGCGGTTAAATATATGCCGCTCAGTGGGAACTTGAATATTTCAACTGGGTATAGCTGGTATTCACTTTGTCTTCTCAAATCCTGTCCAGGTGTGCTCTGGTATCAACATGTTTCGGCTGGACAGCCTTTTTCAAAAAAAATTAAAAATGGAAAATTTAAAGGCAGCACCATAGGCAGCTGTTCCCAAATGAAATAATTACACATATAGTTATGTCTATACAACATTATAACAGATATCTTTACAAACCTGTACTTGTGATTAATAGTTTCCTTTCAAAAACAAATGAGGCCACTTATGGTCCTCACAACACAAAAAGGACAAACTAAAGAAAAAAAAATCAAATGTAAACTGTTTCAGAGGAGGTATCAGACCTCAGTAATAAGCATTGAAAGCATTGAAAGCATTGAAAACATTTGTAAAGACGCCCCATAGCAATATGTAATTGTATTTTTAAATAGTAATGCACTGCTTTAGTTAAACAGTAACAAGACCTATGATGTACATAGTATAACATACGTAGTGGCATGTATAGCATATACACCAACACATATATCTGTACAAAGGTAAAGTGTGGAGAAGATACAAGGTAAAGTAAAAAAATATCACTGGAGCTGTATGAAACAGAATTACAAAATCAAAGTGTAACAGGGAACCTTATTAACTAAAGGGTAAGAAATATAGAGCTCAAAGATTATTTCAGCTAAGAATAATGTATATATATAGTGACACAAAGCAACAGGAAGGGCAGTTTTGGGAGTTGGTGAATAGAGCAGCTGCCAGGGAACCAGAGGCAGTTAACCCCTTCGCTACCGGGTCTTTCAGAGAAGAACTTGCCCAAAATACCGGAGAATTTTTAGCATTTTGCTATTACTCCATTTAAACAGCAATAGAGTCTTTTTTTTTTTTTAATTTGCCTGTCATAACTATATATATATATATATTTTTTTAAGTAGACAACCCAAGGTATTGATCTAGATTCTAGGCCCATTTTCTTATATTTCATGCCATCATTTTACTGCCAAATGTGATCATAAAAAAAAACCTTAAACTTTTTCACAAACTTTGAGTTTCTCACTGAAATTATTTACATACCGCTTGTGCAATCATGGTATAAATGATTGTAAAAGCATCTCTGGTATCCCCTTTGTTCAGAATTAGTAGACATACATGGCTTTGCCATTGCGTTTTTATAATTACAATGCTGCTAATTGCACTTCTATTATTCCCTGCAGTGAAGGGGTTAATCAGGTACTTTGTAAGGTTAATTTTTGCTTTAGTGTAGAGATTACCATCCCGCCATTCCACACTTTCCACCCCCTGATCCATACCTGATCCCTCCCATACAGCTCTCTACCCTCCCTCACCCCCACTGGTCACCACCATCTTAGGTACTGGCAGCCACAGTCTGCCATTATGCAATTTAGGTTGTTACAAAAAAAATATTATTTAAAAAATAATGCTCCAGTTCCACATGAAGACAGATACCATGATCTCAGGAACTCTAGCTCTCAGCTGTAACTTTACAGCCGAGGCTGCTGGAGCTTCCTGCATCTCCGACATATATATACATTGTGCGGTACAATAGAAAAAGTACTGCATGACATATTATGTTGTATTGGGTTTAGGGGTTAAAGCATGTCTGTCACCTGTTGGGGTGCCAATCTAACACAATTGCAAGGTAATTTGAATAAGAAACTGTGTCACTGACTTCCTAATTGCAGGGGAGAGCTCAGACTAACCTAGCATAACAGATGAGCTATGAGGATAAAAACTGTCTTGCTTTGATAGGATAGTGTGACTGTGGTCAGAGGTTTGTGCAGTGGCTTCTCTTTCTCAGCCACACCCAGCTGCACAGGTTTGCTAGTCTGCAAGAGAAGCTGGGCAGTAGGCTGTTCTTTCATGTCACTGTATTTTCCACACACAGTGATAGGAATGCAAGGAGAGCTGCATTTGAAGTCAAATCCTAGAGTAAAGAAATTGTAAAGGAGGGGACTGGGAATTTTGGTTTTAAACATATATTAACCCCATCACTTTTTTCACTTCAATTCCATAGCTGCTTGCATTATTATGCTCCTTTTATAACGTTTTACCCCAAAGCTTCTATCTCAATGTATGTGGTTGCCTGTGTATATGTTTTTATGCTTGATTGTCCATGTGGATGATTGTGTGTGTGTATATGGCTATCTATGGGTGCCTGTGTTTTGGTGTATGTGGATATCTATGGGTGCCTGTGTTTTGGTGTATGTGGATATCTATGGGTGCTTGCATGTGTGTGTGTGCATGTGGATGTCTATGGGTGCTTGTGTGTGTGCACATAGATGCCTATGGATGCCTGTGTATGTGTGCATGTAGATGTATATGGGTGCCTGTGTGTTTGTGCAGATGTGGCTGTGTATGGGTGCCTGAGTGTCTCTGCATGTATATATGTATGTGCATCCATGAGTGCTTCATTAAAAACTAAATAACAGTGAGATATGGAAGATTGCACTTTAGAATCTGGGGTGGGGGGACATTTTAGAATATTGCCCTGGGAGCCAGATTCCCTAGAAACTACCCCACTCCATCAGACTGTCTCCAACCTTGTATAGCTTCAAAGGGACATGATACCCAAATGTTGAAGAACTTGAAAGTGGTGCAGCATAGCTATAAAAAGCTGACTAGAAAATATCACCTGAACATGTGTGAATATGTAAAAAAGGAAGATATTTTGCCTCAAATTCACACACTCTGTAAACAGACTTTAAGCAGCCAGTCAGGATACTTGTCCTAGGACAAACTAAGAAGTGTGCATCTGGCATGTCCAGGCACAGTCATGTTATTTTCCTATTCAGTTTAAGTAAGTTTACTATGAAATATCATGAGATTTCAGTGAAATCTCATGAGATCACAGCAAAGGCAAAGCATTACCTCAGCACTGCTGATGCTGATTGGCTATTTTTTTTAACTTGCAGCTGGACAGCAGCTGAAGTATAACCATTTACACAGCACTTACTCTGATGAGCTGAAGGAATTGTGAGGTAAAATATCTTCCCTTTTAACATAGAGATGTTTAGGTGATATTTTTTGTTAGTTTGTTACATTTATGCTGCATCACTCTTAATGCCCTGGACTTCCGGTGAGCGGGTCAACTAAGCAGTCACACTGCACAGGAGCGCCGGTTCACGGAGAGCTTTTTACCCACAAGCAACACACTTGGTGGGCTAACACCAGAGTTAAAGTGCCAGCCGAAATCACAGCATGTAGGGCTCTTTACATCAGCCCTGGCCCCTGGAGGTCCTGGAGTAAATGGCGCAAAAACCACCAGCGCCATCTTGGAATGCCACATCGGATCCATAGGCCTCACGGATCCCTACAGGAGCAGAATTCTTCACAGGCTCAGCTGCTCTGCATCTCCGCTCCCACACGGGTCCCTGGAACTTGGGTGAGCATGTTGCTGCATAGCAGGACTACCTTGTTTGCCATCACTGCCTCAATTCATCTGCACCATACTGGCAGACACTTTGATAGGGTAGTGTCACTCAGTCCCAACCATCTAATTCTCTATTGGTAGAAAGTTGCCCAGATATACCTATAAAAGCGGTCCCTGACAAGCTGGCCCTGCTAATTTACACTGGAGATAAGCCTTTAAAGGACTAACCAGAAACCCACAGCATTTACCTAACGCCTTATTTCAGTTTTTAATTGGAGTGAATTGTCCCCTGTATACACCATAAAGAGCCTTATTATATATTATGTGCCTTGATAAGAGTACCCGTCTGCACTTCAAAGGAGGAAGGAGAAAAAAGAGAGAAAAAAAGGAAAAACTTGAAATATACTGGGGTATCCCGGCTGCTAAGCCAGTTTCACTTTAAAAAATAGGCCATCACGCAGCGTTAACTCCCTACACATTAACCAGAAAAGTGGAAATTGCCTTCTTTAAGCTACACTAACCAGCTGAAGTGAACATTTGAAGAAGTACTACTCTTTGTCTCCCACTGTACCAAATCACCCCTTCAATATCTACTAATCTGTATGTGCCCATGAAAGTGAATAAATACTTTCAAAAACTGTCACCTACCATGAAAGAAAACATGAGTTACAAGGTGAGGCAGCAGACAGGAAACAAAGACACACAGCTGAAATACACGCTGACAATCAAATACAAACAGTCCACCCAATAAGCCATAATGGAGAACAATTATCACTATTGCAAGAGTTAAAAACTTTTTTCCTCCCCAAGATTGAATCATTACAATCTGGAGTGGATACCCTAACAAGTGAGGTACGGCAATTTTCCTCACGGCTTACCTTAGCTGAAACTCGTATATCAGAGGTGGAGGACAGACAATCAAATTTAGAGACTTATCTCAGACAACTTAATAAACAAAACCAACTCCTACAGAACGGGGTCGATGACTTGGAGAATAGAAGTAGACGCATTAATCTTCGTATAGTAGGGGTGCCTGAGTCAGACAAGGGGAGAGATCTCATGGAATTTACCGCACTAACACTTCCTAAATTACTGGGCATACCTTCAGATATCCTTCCTATTTAAGTAGAGAGAGCTCACTGGGTAGGTCTTGGGAGAACCTTGGAACACATAAAGAAGAAACCCAGATAGGTAATATTCAAATGCTTAAACTTTCAGGAAAAACTCAAGATCCTACAAGTATATCAATCCAGGAAGGAGGTTGTCTATGAAGGAACTCGGCCCCTGATCTTCCAAGATTTCTCGGCATAGGTTATGAAGCAGAGAAAGAAATTTCCCCCCTTATGTTCCCACCTGCATGAACAGGGCCGACAAATAGCACTGCTCTTCTCAGCTAAACTTTGCCTCCAGACATCCTCAGGAACCAAGTTCTTCCATTCACCCCAGGCCCTACAGAGCTACCTGGCCACGGAGGAACAACAAGTGCCTACCTGATTAATCATCTATGCTGTTTCAGTACCAGTTGTACCCCAGTCAAGCTTTGAATATTGCTACGGGATCTCCGTCCTTTCTAGTTTGCAAGTTAGCTTGTGGTGCTTACACCTGAGACAGCTGCAGGAAATCCGGGGTAATCATTCTACCCTACTGGTAACTGAAGCCTTTCCTTGGGATCCACGGATTCTACCCCAGGATGCCCTTTCCCACAAGAGAGTAAAAACATATCTGATTTAGTTATTTGTTGTTTATGTTGTTGTTTATGTTTTTACACATTTTTGCACTGTTCTATGGTTAAGTGTAAAGAGGAGACGGCCATTTTCTTGTTCTCTGTGACCTTGGTGCATCAACTTTCATGCTCATAGAATGGCCCATTTCACCCCACAGGCCATGTGCCCAGAGCACCGCCCCCGCTGGAACAGCAAACTCGCCGCTAGTTGTACTACACACCATGGCACCTCTGGTTACCTCTGCACAAAGAAGTTTTTGTTATGTTTATATCAGCTGGTTAAAGTGTTTACTGCACTGGGTAATATAACAGTCTACTAAGACAAGATAACACTTAGATTAACATTGACTGAGATGAAGATTGCTGCTTCTAATTGTATTTATATATCTATTCAGAAAAATCTTAGTCTAGTCAGGCCGAAAAAGACCAACACCCCTTCGCCTTCTACGGTCTTGGTATACCTACAAGTTAAACTGCAGACCGCTTTTCCTGCTTATGGCTACCACACACCTGGGGAACCACCCCCGAGGAGGCACTGGGGACATCTTTAATAGTAAAATACAGTTTACTGTCACCAAATATACTATAGTAGGAATATCACTACTTTTGTCTTACTTAATAACTGCTAAATTCTTCATATGGAGTGTTTTAGAACTCAGCCTAGTTATTTTACTTTATATATGGTCAACAGGGGGGGGTCGCCAGACTCTGCCCTTTCATGTCCCTCCCCAAAAGAAACAACAGGATGTTAGATTCAGTCTATCCTTCATCGTCTATGTATACGCACCTGTTTATACTGTTTTATGGTTCAACATCTTGACAGTTTTGTGTCTCTCTTGTCCTTTGCGGAGCTGGTACCCACTTTGGTGTGCTGTTATTTGGCCGACTCACAAACCCTTACAGGCCTTAAACACTGCAAACCAGGCCTGCGAGTACACTAAAAAGTGGGTACACTAAAAAGTAGAGATTTCAGACATCTAGATGCAAAGTCTCCAAACCAGTTGGCTATTTTCTTGTCAATACTGGTTCTTCACTTTCACGCACATTGGCCTGGTTTCCCTCTCCCACCCTCTTTTTTTTCTCTCTCTCTCCCTTCATCCCCTTTCTTTCTCCATCTCTGTCAATATCACATATTCAGCGCAATGATGTACGCAGCGAAAATTGAGAAATTTTATTCCATTTTAACCTGGCCACACATAGGCAGCCTCAGCAAGCCTTGCTCTGAATATATAAGTACCATAACTCCCTGGAAGTCTTAACAAACACTTAACGCATGCGCAATATGAGCCTGTCAACCGCCATACCCCCACCACAATAACTAATAAAATCGATTAACCCCTAATCCTCCAACCCCCACATCGCCAAGTACATAATAAATTTATTAACCCCTAATCCGCCATTCACCCACATCACAGTCTAATACAGTTATTAACCACTAAACCCCCATTCACCCAAAACACAAATAAGTTAAAGTATTAACCCTTAAACAGCAAACCACCCACAACGCAATCTACCTAATTACACTATTAACCCCTAATCCGCCATCCCCCCACAACGCAAATTACCTAAAAATATTAACCCCTAATCTGCCATCCCCCCACATCGCAAAGTATCTAATTACACTATTAACCCTTAAACCACCAACACATAAAATTAGTCTAATCACTAAGCCCCCAACCTAATACCCCCTAAATTAACCCCAATTACATAAAATAAAAAAGACTACCTTACTAATAAATTAAGTAAAGATTACAAAAAGAAAAAAATTCTAATTTACAGTTAAAATAAAAAATCCTAACATTACATTAAAAAAAAACTAAGATTAAATTAAAATAAAAAAATCTAAAATTACAAAAAAATAAACAAAATTATTGAAAATAAAATTTTTAAGCCTACTCTAATACCCCTATAAAAATAAAAAAGCCACCCCAAAATAAAAACACCCCCTAATCTAAGAATAAACTACCAATAGCCCTTAAAAGGGCCTTTTGTAGGGCATTGCCCTAAAGCAAACAGCTCTTTTACCTAAAGTACAAATTACCCCCTAAAAATAATCCCCCCACAACCACCCAAAATAAAAAAACCTAACTGAAAAAATCTAAGCTACTTATTGCCCCTAAAGGGCCATTTGCATGGACATTGCCCTTAAAAGGGCAATCAGCTCTTTTGCTGCCCATTAAAATTAAAATAAAAAACTAATCTAAAAAAAAACACCCAAAAAGAAAAAAAACTCACCATTCCTGAAGTCCAGTGGTGAAGGTCTTCCAAGCTTCTTCTTTCTTCATCCAGCTTGAGGACATCTTCTTTCTTCATCCGGAGCGAATGTGGTGTGGAGTGGAGGCAGCCGCGGAGACATCCAGCATGGAGGATCCTCTTCATGCGATCGTCGCCACACACTGAAGATTGAATGCAAGGTACCTGTTTTATAAAGTATATTAGGGAGTAGGAAAAGAAGCGCACTTGAAATCCCGGTATATAAAAATATAAAATTTTATTGTAGAGCCTCGTAGGATAAAAACATGGGTATGTGAACATACAAAAAGTATTCTAGAATGGTATGCAGCTACTCAGCGTAGCATACGCGTTTCAGTGCAGTGCAGTGGTCAGTGCAGTGACCACGTGCACAAGCGCACGAAACGCGTATGCTACGCTGAGTACCTGCATACCATTCTGGAATACTTTTTGTATGTTCACATACCCATGTTTTTATCCTATGAGGATCTACAATAAAATGTGTTTTTTTGTGTCTTTTCCTACTCCCTAATACACTTTGTCTAAGTTCGGCGTGCTGAGTAGTCACGCAGGAAGGAGCTGCCTTGGCCTATGACCTAGTCATCCTTTGAGTAAGGGAAACGAGTTCCTGCCCTCTCTCTATAGTGCCGTTGTTGGAGGACTTTTGAATCAGGAGCGCTCAGTTGTGCAGACTTTTCTGTTTTTGTACCTGTTTTATATTCGGGGTACTATGCATTCCTATTGGCTGAAATTTTCAAATCAGCCAATAGGATGAGAGCTACTGAAATCCTATTAACGGATTTGAACAGGGGTGTTTTTAGGTGGTGTTTTTATTTTGGGGTGGCTTTTTTATTTTTTTAAGGTTTCAAAAGCTTTTTTTGAAAATTGAACAAACATTACAGTAAATTGGTATAAGTAGACAAGATACAAAAGTGGTCAAAGAAAATAAAAGTAGTACATGTCTTTTACCATCAAAACAATATCAGAAGTATTGTAGGCCTAATCACCAAGTTCTTAATAGTCATCCTAAGAACTTTAAAGATAAATACAAGTGTAAAACTGATAAGGACTAAATAGTCCCAATATTTGGAGTTTGTAAATTAAGGGGAGAGGGAAGGGGAAAGGAGGTGGGGAAAGTTTTTTTACACAGCTAGAAGTAGGGAGGTCCAGCTAGAGATCCGGGCACAGTCAGATTAATATTAAGAATTCTAGACCAGTTTGGAGGGGATTCCTTCTTCCAAGAATTAGCTATGGTGTTTTTGTCAGTCATAAAAAGGTATATACATAAGTATGCCTGGTGTTTCGGTAAGGTGTGTGTACCTATTTGTAAGAGGGCTAGAGATGGTGTCTTAGGCAAGGATATACCCATGTTGGAGAGAACGAGAAAGCATGTGTTCCACAGGGGGTAAATCTTGGGGCATTCGCACCAAATGTGCATAGTGTTACCTCTCTGTCCGCAGCCATGCCAACAGTTAGGTGAGGCGTTATGGAACATTCTGGTTAATCTTGTGGGAACATAGTATCAGTGTGCTAACATTTTATACATGTTATACTCCCAGCGCTGAAGATAGGGCAATGGTTCAGAGGACGATTCACCCCCAATTAGTGAGTAGTGTGTGGATAAAGGCCTATGGAGTCTATTGCCTTGACTCCAAATGGTTTCCCATGGCGTAAGAGGATGGAAAAGCCCTGGTTTCAAGCCCCAAATAAGTAAGAAGCTTTTAATTCTGTGATATTCAAAAGATAGGTATGGTGGAACTTGGGTGTTGTCTTCAAGTTGGGCAATTTGGCAGAATTGGTTATGTAGGGGGGTGACCAACGGTCCGAGACCCTCCTAACGCCCAGTTGAGACCAGTTATTGGAATGTGTTTCTGGTAAACTGGTAAGTAATCCCGCCATGGAGGTTATGGGGGAGGGGTGTGGTGCAACAAGGGGGTAGTGTCTAGGGTTGTCTCACATAGAGAGACAATCATAAACTATGGGGTTGACTACCTCTAATTTTCTATGACAACATGGTGGGGTCCAAATTAGATCGCAAAGGAGGATGTTGTAAGGTAAAGAGGCTTGCTCAATGGATATCCATTTGCTCCGAGAGTGGAGAACGCCCCGTTGCGCAATGTGGGTAAGCATAGCACCTTCATAATACTTAATCATGGAAGGCGACGTGAAACCACCTGATTGTTTGGGACTTTGGATGATTTTATGTGCCACTCTTGGGGGGTTTATTTTGCAAAATGTATTTTGTTAATTTGCTTTTAAAATTTAATAGGATATTTTTGGGAACTCTAATTGGGAGACATCAAAATAAGTATGTGAGTTTGGATAAAAAAAAGACATTTTTAGTGCAGCTATTCCTCCTAGCCAGGAAATGTGGGGCAGACTGCATTTATTTTTGAGGGCTCTGAGTTCCGTCAGGAGAGGGAGATAATTGTCTTTTATAACCTGGGTGAAACTGCTTGAGAGTTTAACTCCTAGATGTGAAACAAATGTATCTGTCCAGGTGAAGCTATATCTAGATTGCAAACGGGTGGGTAAAATACCTTAAGTATAGATCTCTGTTTTGGAAAGATTTAATTTTAAAAAAAAAGAGTGGGCTCCGAAAGAGTCTATGATATTTATAAGCCTGGGGATGGTATGTACAGGGTCTGAGGAGAATATTGTGATGTCGTCTGCGAACAAGGCTATCTTATAAACAGTTCCAAATAATGTGACTCTCTTCATCTGACAGTCAGTTCTAATTTGCTCAGCAAGGGGTTTAATTGCTAATGCAAACAATAAGGGTGACAGAGGGCAGCCTTGTCTAGTACCGTTCGAGATTGGGAATTTTGAAGAATGGAAACCAAGTCCCCTTACTGAAGCGGTGGGGGCAGAATAAAGGGCTCTGACAGCTGTTATCATCTCACTTGGAAATATAAAGTAATCCCAACGTATTTGGTCGAAAGCCTTCTCAGCATCTAAGGAGATGACCGATAAAGGCTTATCAAATTTAGAGGATAGGCTTAGTATATTTAGTAAATGTCTGGTATTGTCCGGACCCTCTCTATGGAGTACAAACCCCACTTGGTCCGGCTTTATAAGGTGGGGTAGACGGCAGGAAAAACGGTTAATGAGAGATTTCGGCCTATAACTGGAACATAGTGAAGGGTCCTTATTAGGTTTGGGGATCTTAATGATGGTGGCCTCTAAGAATTCCTTTTTTAAAGCTGCCTTCCTCTATCGCTAGATTGTAGAGCCTGAGCAGAAGGGGAGATAGTTTGCATATAAAAGTCTTATAAAAGTGTGCCGGGAAGCCATCTGGACAAGGGGATTTAAATGATTTCAAATTTTTAATGACTTGTTGGATTTCTTGAAGAGTAAACTGGGAATTTAAGGAGTCAAGCTGTTCACAGGAGAGTGTAGGGAGTTTAAGTGAGTCTAGGAATGTACGAATATTTTTTGGGGGGGTGCTTGGGGTTTTTCAGATTGCTCTCAATTGTAAAGATTAGAGTAAAAATTCTTGAATTCACTGACTATTTGAGATGGGAGTTTGAGAATTAAGTCTGAGCGTCAAATGTGATGAATACGTGTCGAGCCTACTCTTTTCTTAATTTTATTGGCCAGTAGGGTGTCAGCTTTGTTATTTTTACAGTAAGTTGTTTCAGCTTAGATAGATTAATTTGTGTTCTGCGGAGTTCGATTTGGGAGATATGGTTTTTAACATCAGTAATTTGGAGTGCTAAAGATGTAGAGGGGGTACTTCGGTTTTGTGTTTCCAATTCTCTGAGTTTTACATGGACTTGTGACAGGGAAGGACCTGCTTGTTTCCTGAGATGTGCTTGTTTTCTGATCAGGAGTCAAAAACTAAATAGTGTTCAAAACTATATTAACATTTTTTCTAACACTTTGGAGGGATAAGAAAGAATTTATGTAGTCACTGTGGGTGAAAAATATTTTATAAAAAATGCATATAAACAATATACTAGTTATACTAAAAACATTAAATAGAAGGGACGTCTCCCTTATTATGTAAAATATTCAAGATATTAAAACATAGATTATTTTTGACACTTTAGATAGTGTTTACATAAGCTGCCCCATACATAAAATTATGCAAGTGTCCGTCTCTTTGAACGTATAGGCAAGTTAAATGGTATTTGTATACCCTGCTGTACTCAGGTAGATAATAACAGTTCAGATGTGCAATTCAAATGTGCATAAGCGTTTTAGCCGATATTGATTATAGAAAGTTATTTCTAGATTGGTATTCTCTCCGGTTGAAGCAGGTTACTATACAATATTTTCTCAATAGAATCGAGTACCTGTTATTCTCCAGACCCGTCTTACAGCGTTCGATTCCCCTTCTCACCTGGTGACTGATCAGCGCCGCATGTGTCTTGGCGTCTGACGTCACAGCTTGGTATCTCGGGTAGGATTGGCTGGGAATGTTAGAAGACAAACAAATTCTTGTGAATGATGGGATGGAAACTTTTATGAGATAACGATAGTTGTAGAAGAATCCTGCACTTAGTGCTTGATGCACGCAGGACTTTGAAGGATCCAATAGGAGTATAATAGACAACCCGGGTTGTTACAGTATTAAAACTGAAATCATATGGTATCCAAAAAAAGAAAGTCTCTTTGTGTATTTATTTCACACAATTGTAGGGTCAGCAGTCACAAGGTCGACGCGTTTCGCTCAAAAGAGCTTTATCAAGATCCTGGTGACTGTTGTATCATTATATTTAAAGGCATCAGTTCTTTCTGATTGGTCTTCCAATAATTGGACTCATTTAAGGTGGAATGTTTTGTTATCCATCTACTCATATGTATCAGCAGAGTTTTTGTCGCGATCGCTCAGCTGCTGATCGCTTCCTTCTGCACAGCGTGGTAGCGCTTCCTTGGTTGCTTAGCAACCTTGTTCTCCTCGGCCCCTTCTGCTGACGTCAGAGGGCCTTCTTATTCCGGCGTCTCCTCACCTCGGGGCCTGTTTGTTCTGTTCCTGCTTGTAAGTAACTTTTGGATTACTTATTTTGAATCAGAATTGCTGGCTTATTTGATTCCTAATTCCTTCCTGCCTGTTTCCTGATATCTGGACTATTGCTTGTTTTGAACTTTCTTCTGTTTAACCCCAAACTGCCTGATTACACGCTGCTGGAACTTTGCTTGCTAGACCATTCTACTGTTTAACCCCAAACCGCCTGATTACACGTTGCTGGACTTTGCTTGTTTGACCATTCTACTGTTTAACCCCAAACTGCTTGATTACACGCTGCTGGAACTTTGCTTGTTTGACAAACCCTTCTGGTTAACCCCTGCCTGCCTGATTCCATGTTGCCGGTTATTGCTTGATGGATTACTCTTTTGGTTAACCCTTATCTACCCGAAGTTCTTCCCCTGACCCTGCCGTATCATCTTCCAGTTTATTTCTGTGAGTATACTATTGCAGCTGTCGCAGGGTCAGGTCCGGGAATATACTCACAGTGCTAGAGTGTTATTCTAACTTCATTTTAGCATTTGGGTCTAACTCTGGACTTAACCTATCCTGACATTACAAACAGGCCATAAAATGGACCCTGGTGAGTTATCCAGAGCTGTGGCTCTACAGGGACAGCTTCCTGGAACCCATTCTGCACACCTGCAATCCCTGGATTCTAAATTGGATCAAATTACTGCTCTTTTGCATAATCTCTCTCCTTCTCAAGTTTCTACAACACCTGTTGTTCCTGCGGCCAGTTCTAACCCTGCATTTAATCCGCCACAACCTGCAGAACAGTTTATTCCCAGAATTCCACTACCGGATAAATATGACGGCAATCCTGAAGACTGTCGAGGATTTCTAAATCAGTGCCACCTTCACTTCAGAAATAATCCTCAGATGTTTGTTTCCTCTTCCTCCAAGATCACCTTTTTAATTTCTCTTATGAAGGGTAAAGCCTTGGCTTGGGTTTCTCCACTGTTGGAAAAGGATGATCTTTTGCTCCATGATATTGACACTTTTGTTTCCATATTTTCTTCTGTGTTTGATAAACCTGGTAGATCAGCGGCTGCTGAAGCAGGACTTTTAGATCTAAGACAGGGTTCTCTTTCTGTAGCACAATACGCCATAGAATTCCGGACTTTAGCTGCTGAAACTATGTGGAATCATGGGGCCTTACGTGCAGCGTTTCGTAAAGGTCTTTGTGATCGTTTGAAAGATGAATTGGTTTATAGGGATCTTCCTGATTCTCTAGAAGAACTTATCAACTTATGTATCAAGCTAGATGCTCATTACTCTGAGCGTCTCCATGAACGTGACCGTAACAGAAGATCCTTTATCAGATCTTCTTTCCGTCCTATGCCTCGTTCACCAAACCTTCCTACTCCTAATACTTCTATCTCTGAGTCAAGTGAACCCATGGAGGTTGGTGCAATTAAATTATCCGAAGCTGAACGTCTCAGAAGGCGTAATCTGGGACAATGTCTTTACTGTGGTATTAAGGGGCATATGTTAAAAGACTGTCCAACTCGTCCAGTAAAAGCCAGGGCTTAACTCCAGAAATAGGGACTGAGTTAAGCCAAAGATCTCTTTCTACCCTCAATCCGAAGCTATTTGTTCCAGTCACTCTTCGTTTTGGCAACACCAAATTTCAAGCTCAAGCACTCATCGATTCTGGAGCTGCTGGAATGTTTATGGATTCGGACTTTGTTAATGCTTTTCATATTCCTTTGCTTTCCAAGAGTCAAGTAATCAAGGTCACTACTGTCAGTGGTCAACCCTTAGGTTCTGGTTTCATTCAATATTCTACGATACCACTTCTCATGTCTGTAGGAGTACTTCATTCCGAAACCATTTGTTTTGACATAATCTCTTCCCCACAGTTTCCTCTCATTTTGGGACTCCCGTGGCTTCAATTACATGATCCAGTTTTTTCATGGTCTAAAGGAGAGCTTGTTGCTTGGGGATCTTCTTGTTTCAAACAGTGTCTTCAAAGTACTACCAAAGCTTCTAATACTGTTGTGGCAGCTTTGGACATTCCTGATTCCTTGCCTGGACATTATCATTCTTTCTGTGATGTATTTTCTAAAAAGGATGCTGAAGTATTACCTCCACACCGGACCTTTGATTGTCCCATTGACCTATTACCAGGAGCTCCTCTACCTAAGGGTAAAACATATCCACTTTCTCATCAAGAAAATGTTTCACTTGAGGAGTATATCAAGGATAATTTGGCCCGAGGTTTTATCCGCCCTTCTTCTTCTCCAGTAGGAGCAGGTTTTTTCTTTGTGGAAAAGAAAGATGGAGGCCTTCGTCCTTGCATTGACTATCGAGCTCTATATCAAATTACAATCAAGAATTGTTATCCCCTTCCTCTCATTCCCGAATTATTTGACCGTCTCCAGGGTGCTTCCATCTTTACCAAATTGGACCTTCGTGGGGCATATAATTTGGTCAGAATTTGTAAAGGGGACGAGTGGAAAACTGCCTTCAATACTAGGTTTGGGCATTATGAATATTTAGTTATGCCTTTTGGGTTATGCAATGCCCCTGCAGTTTTTCAACATTTTGTTAATGAAATATTCAGAGACTATCTTAATCAATTCGTTATTATCTATCTTGATGACATTTTGATTTATTCCCGGAATTTACAGGACCACGTTCATCATGTTACATTAGTACTCCAGAGATTACGTGAAAATTCTCTCTTTGCCAATCTTGAAAAGTGCTCTTTTCATCACGAATCTATTAATTTCCTGGGTTACATTATTTCCCCTTCTGGATTCAAGATGGATTCTGACAAACTGTCTGCAATTATAGACTGGCCTAGACCTACTTCCCTAAAATCTCTTCAAAGGTTCCTGGGGTTTGCCAATTACTATCGTAAGTTCATAAAAGACTTTGCTAACATCTCGGCACCCCTTACTGCTCTTACTAAGAAGGGTCAGGATTGCAAACATTGGTCTGATAAAGCCTTACAGGCATTTGAATCTCTGAAGTCTGCATTTACTTCTGCTCCCATTCTTTGCCATCCTGTTCCGAGTCTCCAATTCATCCTTGAAGTGGATGCTTCTCTGATTGCTGCTGGGGCAGTACTATCTCAGCGAAATCCTGTTTCTAGCAAGATCCTTCCTGTGGGATTTTTCTCCAAGAAGTTCAATACTTCTGAACTGAATTATGATGTCGGTAACAAGGAATTGTTAGCTATTAAAATGGCTTTAGAAGAATGGAGACATCTGCTTGAAGGCACGGTTCAACCATTTCTTATTCTCACGGATCATAAAAATCTTCTGTATCTTCATACTGCCAAATGCCTCAACTCACGTCAAGCCCGATGGGCTTTGTTCTTCTCCAGATTTAATTTTGTCCTCTCTTATATTCCTGGTTCTAAGAATACGAAAGCAGACGCTTTATCTAGACAATTTCTAGCTTCTGATTCTACATGTTTGGATTCTGAACCCATTCTCCGCCCTGCGAAAGTCCTAGCTCAGTTGTCTACATTTCCTTTCCAAGCATTACAGTCTGTTCAAGCTTCCGTTCCTTAATCCTTTAACATACCTCCTGGAATCTTATTTGTACCTACTGAATTCCATCTAAAACTTCTTCGTTGGGCTCACGATAATGTTCTATCTGGACATCCAGGAGTGCGTAATACTTTGTGGAGACTCAAACAACATGTCTGGTGGCCTTCCATGGGCAAAGATGTCAAGGATTATGTTGCAGCTTGTCATTCTTGTACCTCTAATAAACAGTCTTCATCTTTACCTCTTGGACTGTTACAACCTCTACCTGTTCCGTATTATCCCTGGTCTCATGTTTCCATGGACTTTATTACAGATCTTCCCAATTCTGCCAGAAACAAGACCATATGGGTTGTGGTAGACAGGTTTTCCAAAGCAGCTCATTTTGTTCCATTACCTGGATTACCATCAGCCCAGAAACTTGCTGAATTGTTTATTCTTCATATCACCAGATTACATGGTTTTCCATTGGACATTGTTTCTGATCGTGGAGTTCAATTTGTCTCAAGATTTTGGAAATCTCTGTGCAAACAGTTTGGAGTTACCATATCTCTTTCTACTGCTCATCATCCTCAGTCCAACGGTCAAACTGAGCGGGTAAATCAATCTCTTGAATCCTATCTCAGGCACTATGTTAATCATCAGCACTCCAATTGGTCTCAACTTCTTCCTTTAGCTGAACTTGCTTACAATTCCCGTTTCAATTCTTCTTTACAGACTTCCCCTTTTAAGGCAGCCTATGGATTTGCGCCTAGAACATTTCCTATGTCTTCGGGAGGTTCTGGAGTTCCTGGAGCAGATCGTACAGTGAGAAATCTTTGTAAACACTGGAAGAAGGTTCAGGAAATTCTTCTTCTCTCTTCTCAAAAGTATAAAAGATTTGCTGATCGCAGACGCCGGAAGGCACCCTCTTTTCGGACTGGAGACAAGGTTTGGATTTCCACCCGATTCATTCAACTCAAACAACCTTGAAGATTCACCCTGTCTTTCACGTATCTCTTCTTAAACCGGCGGTCTCTAACCGGTTTTCCACCAAATGTAAAGTTCCCTCTCCGTTCCTTGTGGATGGTACTTCAGAATTTGAGATCAGTCATATTCTTGATTCCAGGTTATGGGGTACCCGTCTATATTATTTGGTCCACTGGAAGGGATATCCCATCACTGAACGTTCTTGGGAACCTGCTTCTAATGTTCGTGCTTCCGCTTTGATCAAACAGTTCCACGCTCAGAATACCTCTAAACCTGTTCGTGTTCCCCGGAGGGGTCCTTGAGGAGGGGGCACTGTCGCGATCGCTCAGCTGCTGATCGCTTCCTTCTGCACAGCGCGGTAGCGCTTCCTTGGTTGCTTAGCAACCGTGTTCTCCTCGGCCCCTTCTGCTGACATCAGAGGGCCTTCTTATTCCGGCGTCTCCTCACCTCGGGGCCTGTTTGTTCTGTTCCTGCTTGTAAGTAACTTTTGGATTACTTATTTTGAATCAGAATTGCTGGCTTATTTGATTCCTAATTCCTTCCTGCCTGTTTCCTGATATCTGGACTATTGCTTGTTTTGAACTTTCTTCTGTTTAACCCCAAACTGCCTGATTACACGCTGCTGGAACTTTGCTTGCTAGACCATTCTACTGTTTAACCCCAAAACGCCTGATTACACGTTGCTGGACTTTGCTTGTTTGACCATTCTACTGTTTAACCCCAAACTGCTTGATTACACGCTGCTGGAACTTTGCTTGTTTGACAAACCCTTCTGGTTAACCCCTGCCTGCCTGATTCCATGTTGCCGGTTATTGCTTGATGGATTACTCTTTTGGTTAACCCTTATCTACCCGAAGTTCTTCCCCTGACCCTGCCGTATCATCTTCCAGTTTATTTCTGTGAGTATACTACTGCAGCTGTCACAGGGTCAGGTCCGGGAATATACTCACAGTGCTAGAGTGTTATTCTAACTTCATTTTAGCATTTGGGTCTAACTCTGGACTTAACCTATCCTGACAGTTTTAAGGTGGAAATTTTACATGGGACAGCTTTCTCTATGTTAAACAGTCATAAGCTCTATAATACAGAACATAAATGAAGAATTATTATAATAACATTAGTTCTATTATAAATAGATGTATTGTGGGTATTTGCTATATGGCTTCATTCAAAGAGAAAAGGTGATAGATCCATTTCAGAGTTAAGCCCATTCGGATATAATGTGTTGTATTTATAAATTAATTCAGCTTCTTTGATTAATAATTTTTTCTCTATATCTCCGCCCCTCCAGTTATTTTTTACTTTTTGTATTCCCCAATAGGAAAGGTCTTTGGTGTTCCCTTTATGGACAGATTTGAAGTGTTTATATAGATGTGTGTCTTCAGAGCCTCGTTCTATCTGGCAAAGATGTTCTCTTATTCTGTCTCTTACCATTCTTTTGGTCTCTCCAAAATAAAAGAGATTACAAGAGCATTTGAGAATATAGATTATGTTCTTGTTAGTGCATCTTATTATATCCTTGATATTAATTAATTTGTTGAAATTATTTATTTGTAAGTTTTTTAACTTTTTACTATGTGTGCAGGCTTTGCAGGTATAGCATGGGAAAAAAACACTAATGTTTTTACCTGTCAGATCTTTCTGTCACTTCAAAAAAATTTTTGGTTTTTTTAGTTCACTGGGAGCTAGTATTGATTTTAAGTTTGTTGCTCTTTTAAAAACAAATTTGGGTTGTTCCATAATAGTTTTCCCCAAAATAGTATCCTCCCTTATAAGGTGCCAATGTTTTCTTATGATAATTATATTGTAATCGGCATGGTAATTAGTTATGAACGGAATATCAATTAGATTTTTATTGTCTTTTTCTTTTCCTTTCTCCTTATAAGTTAAGAGGGACTCTCTATCAGTGTTTTTGGCTCTATCAGTTGCTTTGTCTGTAATTAATTTATTATACCCTCTGGCCTGAAATCTCTCTGCTAGGATTTCTGATTGTTGTTCGAAATCTATGGTTCTTGAACAATTTTTTCTAATACGGAGGTACTGACCTGTGGGAATATTAAGTTTCCAGATGTTTAAATGGCAACTTTTTGAATGTATGTAGTTACTACTGTCAACCTTTTTAAAGTGGGTCTTGGTTTCAAGTCCTTTGTTCATAATCATTATCTCTAGATCTAAAAAGACAATTTTTTCTTTACTATAGTTAGAGGTGAATTTTAGACCCCAGGTGTTAAGGTTCATTCTATCAAACATAGATTTAAGGTCTTGTTCAGTGCCTCTCCATATTAATAAGAGATCATCTATGTATCTCTTGTAGAGCACAAGGTTTGCACCATAGCTGCCGGAGCCAAAAAAATCGTCTTCCCATGCTCCCATAAACAAATTGGCATAGCTAGGTGCAAACCTTGTGCCCATTGCTGTACCTTCGGTCTGTAAATAAAACTTTCCATCAAATGAAAAATAGTTGTTTTCTAATATATATGTTATGCTTTTTAAGATAAATGCTCTATGTTGATCTGACATATTTAGATCTTTTTTAAGAAAAAGATCCACTGATTTTATACCCTTAGAATGGTTGATCACAGTGTATAATGATGTAACATCACACGTTACTAAAAACATATCATCTTCCCACTGTACTGTCTTTAGAGTGTTAAGGACTTGTGTGGAGTCTTTTAGATAAGATTTTAAGTTCTTTACATGTTTTTGTAGATAATTATCTACGTATCTAGATAGATTTGCAGATAGAGAGTTAATTCCAGAAATGATTGGTCTCCCTGGGGGGTTGACCAAACATTTATGGACTTTGGGAAGATAATAAAAGATGGGAATCACAGGGAATTTTGATGTTAGAAAGACAAATTCTTTTTCATTTAATATTCCTGATTTCTCCCCATCTGTTAAAATCTTATCAAGTCTTCTTTTAAATAAATCTGTAGGGTCGGAGTCTAATGTTTTATATGTTTTTGTGTCTCCAAGTAATCTATATGCCTCTTTAAGGTAGTCACTGGTGTTTAGAAGGACAATCCCACCTCCCTTGTCCGCTGGCTATTGTTATTTCTGCATTTTTTTTGAAGGTTCTCAATGATAGACTTTTCTCTGATACTCATATTAAAAAAATTTATTTTAGGAAGGGAGCATTTTTGTATATCATTACAGACCAATTTTTCGAACGTTTCCAGAAAATTCCCTTTGGCAAAAACAGGATTAAATTTGGATTTATCCTTAAGATTAGTATGTTGAATGCTATCTAAATTTTGTGATTTTATATTCATTTGTCTTTCAAATGGGTTCTTAAGAAAAAATCTTTTGATTGTGAGATTTCTTACAAATTTTTTAACATGGATGTGTGTATGAAATTTGCTTAATCTTGCTGTAGGGGCAAATGAAAGGCCTAGCTTTAAGATATTTTCTTCTTCCTTTTTTAGAGTGTGACTACTGAGGTTGAAAATTCCCTGATGTTCTTTTTCTACCTCCATCTTTTTGCCTCGTTTAAGTAATCCTCTCCCTCTCTTTCCTCTAAGCTTCTTTTCTTTCTTAAATTGGAATCTTGCTCCTTTTCTTTGATATCTCTTGATGTGCCCTCCCTTAGAGGGCTCTTCTCTAAAAAAACTGGTTCCTCAATTTGGTGTTCATTGTCTATAGGTCTATATTCTCTTAAATTTTCAAAACGATTTTGGACTGGGATTTTCCAGTTGTCTTCCTGTCTATAGCTGTTCTGTCTGTTTGTCCTTCTTGGATATTCCCATTCTCTTTGTCTAGGGTAATAGCCTCTTTCTTCATTATGTCTGAAGGTATTATGTCTGAATTCTTGATTAAAATGTTCCCTATTTCTGTATCTTGGATAGCTATATCCTTCATACTGGGGACGAGAGTTAGTAATATATTGTCAGGGTTTCTTGTCGCTCATCTCCTATGTCCCTTTAAGGATTCACTGCATTCAGATTCCAAGCTTATATTAACCTGGTCACGCCCCTTCCTCCTTGCTTCAGTATTGTTTGAGCTCACTAGTTCAAGTTCCTATTCTCTGCAGGAGAAACTTTCCAGGCTCTCCATATTACACTGATTACCTCCAAGAACCACAGAACAGGATTGTTTGAGTTTAAAGACAATTCCCACTTGGATCTACGTTTAACTTTTACAGGAATCAATACCTCTTTCAACAGCACCTGCTACAAACAAGTGAGACCGGAGCTATTATCTATTTCTTCATCTCCTCGCTGAATATTCCTACCACCTTATGACTGACCTCCGGTTGTATTAAAACCCTCCTGATTCTTTTCAACAAATAACCTGCACTTGAGCTCTCATTACCTGCTCTCACCAAATCACCTCTGCCATTTTTCAGAACGCAGCTGCTACACGCTGCACACACCTCTCACAGCGTGTCCATTCCTCTGCAGCACAGACACCTGTCAGCACAGGCAGAACAGATTCACCACTAACACAGTCTTACTCTGAACTCAGTTTACACAGGTGCCTGTTTCCTTGCAGCAGAAGCCAAATACGCTCTGCAAATAATTTTGATTCAAGTTAAGCCCAAGCTCTGGGAACTTCCTTATTTATTCTTATCCTGATTCAGAAATACTGATCAGGATAGACACTTACAGCAACTCTCTTTTGCCTTGTTGGGAATACTTAGCAACAGATAGCTTTGTATTTAACCTTCACTGGCATACATTCAAACTTATTAGCTCCGCAGCTGAGATCCACAATCTAGCTAACTGTGATCCTTACATAATACTGAAGCCCGACACTGCTTAACTTCCGAGATCAGACGGGATCGGGTGCATTCACACTTGTCACGTTTGTACAGTCTCCAAAACAGATAAAAAACCACCATTTGGATTGCTGCTACCCCTTCAAATTCCAGACAGGCCCTGGCAATGCATAGGAATGGACTTTATAGTGGAACTTCCTCCCTCTGATGGCTACAACACTATTCTAGTCGTGGTAGATCACCTAACCAAGATGGCACATTTCTTGCCTTTTCACAAGTTACCTACTTCCTCTGAAACAGCAAAACTCTTTTTGGATAACATTGTTAAGTTACATGGGTTACCTCAATCCATAGTTACGGATAGAGGAACCCAATTCACTTCCCGTTTTTGGAAACAACTATGTGCAATCATGCAAGTGGAATTACGCTTCTCCTCCTCCTTCCACCCACAATCAAATGGACAGACAGAGAGAGTGAACCAATGGCTTGAGCAGTATATCCGTTCATATTGCTCTAGCCAACAAGACCAATGGGCTTCCACTTTGTCTATGGCAGAATACGCATACAACAATGCAACCAGTTCCACTACACAGAAATCCCCGTTCTATGCCAACTACGGATTTCACCCTAACTTCCAACTGCACCCTCGCTTGGATACCACCTGTCCACAGGTGGACGATGTTACAAACAATCTTCTCGACTTATTTCAAGATCTTAAGAGACATATCTCAGAAGCTCAAGCCAAACAAAGGCATTACTATAATCTTCGACGACGCCAAGCACCTACCTACAACGTCGGAGACATGGTATGGTTATCCACTAAGAACATTAAATTAAGGACACCTAGTAAGAAACTTAGCACTTCTTTCATTGGACCTTTTCCTATAACAAAGATCGTGAATCCCAACGCTGTCACTTTAAGTTTACCCTCTAACTACAGACTACACCCCACTTTCCATGTAAGTTTACTCAAACCTCACCGGCAAACCAGATGCTTGGACACCTTAACACCTCCTGAAACTCTGATCGAATCGGATGACGAATATGAAGTTGACTCTATATTAGACTCCCGCATCGTCAGTGGTGTTCTTCAGTATTTGATTCATTGGAAGGGTTTCAGTTCTGAGGACGATTCATGGGAACCATCTACCAATGTACATGCTCCCAGACTAGTTTCCTTCTTCAATAGGAGGAATCCGGATCGGCCTCGTTTTGTAGCTTCTGGGCAGCTACCCTGAGAGGGGGGGTATGTCAGGGTTTCTTGTCGCTCATCTCCTATGTCCCTTTAAGGATTCACTGCATTCAGATTCCAAGCTTATATTAACCTGGTCACGCCCCTTCCTCCTTGCTTCAGTATTGTTTGAGCTCACTAGTTCAAGTTCCTATTCTCTGCAGGAGAAACTTTCCAGGCTCTCCATATTACACTGATTACCTCCAAGAACCACAGAACAGGATTGTTTGAGTTTAAAGACAATTCCCACTTGGATCTACGTTTAACTTTTACAGGAATCAATACCTCTTTCAACAGCACCTGCTACAAACAAGTGAGACCGGAGCTATTATCTATTTCTTCATCTCCTCGCTGAATATTCCTACCACCTTATGACTGACCTCCGGTTGTATTAAAACCCTCCTGATTCTTTTCAACAAATAACCTGCACTTGAGCTCTCATTACCTGCTCTCACCAAATCACCTCTGCCATTTTTCAGAACGCAGCTGCTACACGCTGCACACACCTCTCACAGCGTGTCCATTCCTCTGCAGCACAGACACCTGTCAGCACAGGCAGAACAGATTCACCACTAACACAGTCTTACTCTGAACTCAGTTTACACAGGTGCCTGTTTCCTTGCAGCAGAAGCCAAATACGCTCTGCAAATAATTTTGATTCAAGTTAAGCCCAAGCTCTGGGAACTTCCTTATTTATTCTTATCCTGATTCAGAAATACTGATCAGGATAGACACTTACAGCAACTCTCTTTTGCCTTGTTGGGAATACTTAGCAACAGATAGCTTTGTATTTAACCTTCACTGGCATACATTCAAACTTATTAGCTCCGCAGCTGAGATCCACAATCTAGCTAACTGTGATCCTTACATATATGGTTTATCATAGTTATAATTACCATTATTTGAATAGTTTCTATTATTGGTATAATTATTACAATATTGTTGTTATAAATCTTTTGCTATCCTATTTGTGTGTGTGTATTCCCTTCTTTGTTCCTCTCTGTACTCTTTGGGTAATGTCTCATTTGGGTTTGTTTCTTTGTGTCCTAGGGTACTATCATTTATATCCCTTTCCATTTTTCCCCATTTTGTTCGTAAGAGATCTTTATTTAAACTTGCCAGTTTTTCCATTATGACTTTCTGTCTCTCAATTCATTGCTTGATTTCTTATCTTTTAATCTCTCTTTTATTTCTAAGATGTTATTTTTAATAATGGTTAGTGTTTCTTGTCTAGATCTTTTTAAGATATCAATCAGAGTATTTGAGGCTTTATTTAAAGTTTCAGACCATTCCTTTTGTAAAGCGTCTGAAAGTTGGAAAGTACAATTTTTGCTGATCTTTAAACCTTTGGGGATTATGCCTTTAGTCGTATATCTGTTTAAAAAAATCACTTCCATTTTTTGTTTTAGTTCTTTAGTCATATTAATTTCTAGGTTGTGTAACAGATCTGATAATTTCTCAGATGGGGCAGAGTTATTTGAGGGGGCATTATCATCTTTCATATTTAAAATTATTTTATCTCGAAAATCAAAAATATCTTCCATATTTATAAAAGGGGTAAAAGGAGTTACCTGCAGCAACTACTAAGTGAAGCAAAAGAACTAGATGTGGGTATAGAGGGTTTAGTAGTGCGCTGGTATAAAGGTAGTTACCAAACAACTAAAAAATAGAAAGATCCTTCCGTCTTTCAACAAACGATAGTGTAAGTGATTGGGGGTGATAGGTGCGCTACTGATAGCTGAAGGTATACTAAAAGTTTAAATGATATATATCAATAAAAGATTTGTGAATGATGCGAAATAAATGTTGTGAATTACAAGGTGAAATATTAAAATGGATAAAATGTTACCACAGAAAACAAAAACTAAATAGTGTTCAAAACTATATTACCATTTTTTCTAACACTTTGGAGGGATAAGAAAGAATTTATGTAGTCACTGTGGGTGAAAAATATTTTATAAAAAATGCATATAAACAATATACTAGTTATACTAAAAACATCAAATAGAAGGGACGTCTCCCTTATTATGTAAAATATTCAAGATATAAAAACATAGATTATTTTTGACACTTTAGATAGTGTTTACATAAGCTGCCCCATACATAAAATTATGCAAGTGTCCGTCTCTTTGAACGTATAGGCAAGTTAAATGGTATTTGTATACCCTGCTGTACTCAGGTAGATAATAACAGTTCAGATGTGCAATTCAAATGTGCATAAGCATTTTAGCCGATATTGATTATAGAAAGTTATTTCTAGATTGGTATTCTCTCCGGTTGAAGCAGGTTACTATACAATATTTTCTCAATAGAATCGAGTACCTGTTATTCTCCAGACCCGTCTTACAGCGTTCGATTCCCCTTCTCACCTGGTGACTGATCAGTGCCACATGTGTCTTGGCGTCTGACGTCACAGCTTGGTATCTCGGGTAGGATTGGCTGGGAATGTTAGAAGACAAACAAATTCTTGTGAATGATGGGATGGAAACTTTTATGAGATAACGATAGTTGTAGAAGAATCCTGCACTTAGTGCTTGATGCACGCAGGACTTTGAAGGATCCAATAGGAGTATAATAGACAACCCGGGTTGTTACAGTATTAAAACTGAAATCATATGGTATCCAAAAAAACAAAGTCTCTTTGTGTATTTATTTCACACAATTGTAGGGTCAGCAGTCACACGGTCGACGCGTTTCGCTCAAAAGAGCTTTATCAAGATCCTGGTGACTGTTGTATCATTATATTTAAAGGCATCAGTTCTTTCTGATTGGTCTTCCAATAATTGGACTCATTTAAGGTGGAATGTTTTGTTATCCATCTACTCATATGTATCAGCAGAGTTTTAAGGTGGAAATTTTACATGGGACAGCTTTCTCTATGTTAAACAGTCATAAGCTCTATAATACAGAACATAAATGAAGAATTATTATAATAACATTAGTTCTATTATAAATAGATGTATTGTGGGTATTTGCTATATGGCTTCATTCAAAGAGAAAAGGTGATAGATCCATTTCAGAGTTAAGCCCATTCGGATATAATGTGTTGTATTTATAAATTAATTCAGCTTCTTTGATTAATAATTTTTTCTCTATATCTCCGCCCCTCCAGTTATTTTTTACTTTTTGTATTCCCCAATAGGAAAGGTCTTTGGTGTTCCCTTTATGGACAGATTTGAAGTGTTTATATAGATGTGTGTCTTCAGAGCCTCGTTCTATCTGGCAAAGATGTTCTCTTATTCTGTCTCTTACCATTCTTTTGGTCTCTCCAAAATAAAAGAGATTACAAGAGCATTTGAGAATATAGATTATGTTCTTGTTAGTGCATCTTATTATATCCTTGATATTAATTAATTTGGCGAAATTATTTATTTGTAAGTTTTTTAACTTTTTACTATGGCCTAGATTTGGAGTTCGGCGGTAGCCGTCAAAACCAGCGTTAGAGGCTCCTAACGCTGGTTTTGGCCGCCCGCTGGTATTTGGAGTCAGTCAGGAAAGGGTCTAACGCTCACTTTTCAGCCGCGACTTTTCCATACCGCAGATCCCCCTACGCCATTTGCGTATCCTATCTTTTCAATGGGATCTTCCTAACGCCGGTATTTAGAGTCGTTTCTGAAGTGAGCGTTAGAGCTCTAACGACAAAATTCCAGCCGCCTGAAAATAGCAGGAGTTAAGAGCTTTCTGGCTAACGCCGGTTCATAAAGCTCTTAACTACTGTACCCTAAAGTACACTAACACCCATAAGCTACCTATGTACCCCTAAACCGAGCTCCCCCCACATCGCCGCCACTCGATTAAAATTTTTAACCCCTAATCTGCCGACCGCCACCTACGTTATACTTATGTACCCCTAATCTGCTGCCCCTAACCCCGCCGACCCCTGTATTACATTTATTAACCCCTAACCTGCCCCCCACAACGTCGCCGCCAGCTACTTAAAATAATTAACCCCTAATCTTCCGACCGCAAAGCGCCGCCACCTACGTTATCCCTATGTACCCCTAATCTGCTACCCCTAACACCGCCGACCCCTATATTATATTTATTAACCCCTAATCTGCCCCCCTCAACGTCGCCGACACCTGCCTACACTTATTAACCCCTAATCTGCCGAGCGGACCTGAGCGCTACTATAATAAAGTTATTAACCCCTAACCCGCCTCACTAACCCTATAATAAATAGTATTAACCCCCTAATCTGCCCTCCCTAACATCGCCGACACCTAACTTCAATTATTAACCCCTAATCTGCCGAGCGGAGCTCACCGCTATTCTAATAAATTGATTAACCCCTAAAGCTAAGTCTAACCCTAACACTAACACCCCCCTAACTTAAATATAATTTACATCTAACGAAATAAATTAACTCTTATTAAATAAATGATTCCTATTTAAAGCTAAATACTTACCTGTAAAATAAATCCTAATATAGCTACAATATAAATTATAATTATATTATAGCTATTTTAGGATTAATATTTATTTTACAGGCAACTTTGTAATTATTTTAACCAGGTACAATAGCTATTAAATAGTTAAGAACTATTTAATAGTTACCTAGTTAAAATAATAACAAATTTACCTGTAAAATAAATCCTAACCTAAGTTATAATTAAACCTAACACTACCCTATCAATAAAATTATTACATAAACTACCTACAATTACCTACAATTAACCTAACACTACACTATCAATAAATTAATTAAACACAATTCCTACAAATAAATACAATTAAATAAACTAGCTAAAGTACAAAAAATAAAAAAGAACTAAGTTACAAAAAATAAAAAAATATTTACAAACATAAGAAAAATATTACAACAATTTTAAACTAATTACACCTACTCTAAGCCCCCTAATAAAATAACAAAGCCCCCCAAAATAAAAAATTCCCTACCCTATTCTAAATTAAAAAAGTTACAAGCTCTTTTACCTTACCAGCCCTGAACAGGGCCCTTTGCGGGGCATGCCCCAAGAATTTCAGCTCTTTTACCTGTAAAAGAATAAATACAATACCCCCCCCAACATTACAACCCACCACCCATATACCCCTAATCTAACCCAAACCCCCCTTAAATAAACCTAACACTAAGCCCCTGAAGATCTTCCTACCTTGTCTTCACCATACCAGGTTCACCGATCCGTCCTGGCTCCAACATCTTCATCCAACCCAAGCGGGGGTTGGCGATCCATCATCCGGTGCTGAAGAGGTCCAGAAGAGGCTCCAAAGTCTTCCTCCTATCCGGCAAGAAGAGGACATCCGGACCGGCAAACATCTTCTCCAAGCGGCATCTTCGATCTTCTTCCATCCGGTGCGGAGCGGGTCCATCTTGAAGCAGGCGACGCGGATCCATCCTCTTCTTCCGTTGTCTCCCGACTAATGACGGTTCCTTTAAGGGACGTCATCCAAGATGGCGTCCCTCGAATTCCGATTGGCTGATAGGATTCTATCAGCCAATCGGAATTAAGGTAGGAATTTTCTGATTGGCTGATGGAATCAGCCAATCAGAATCAAGTTCAATCCGATTGGCTGATCCAATCAGCCAATCAGATTGAGCTCGCATTCTATTGGTTGTTCCGATCAGCCAATAGAATGCGAGCTCAATCTGATTGGCTGATTGGATCAGCCAATCGGATTGAACTTGATTCTGATTGGCTGATTCCATCAGCCAATCAGAAAATTCCTACCTTAATTCCGATTGGCTGATAGAATCCTATCAGCCAATCGGAATTCGAGGGACGCCATCTTGGATGACGTCCCTTAAAGGAACCGTCATTAGTCGGGAGACAACGGAAGAAGAGGATGGATCCGCGTCGCCTGCTTCAAGATGGACCCGCTCCGCACCGGATGGAAGAAGATCGAAGATGCCGCTTGGAGAAGATGTTTGCCGGTCCGGATGTCCTCTTCTTGCCGGATAGGAGGAAGACTTTGGAGCCTCTTCTGGACCTCTTCAGCACCGGATGATGGATCGCCAACCCCCGCTTGGGTTGGATGAAGATGTTGGAGCCAGGACGGATCGGTGAACCTGGTATGGTGAAGACAAGGTAGGAAGATCTTCAGGGGCTTAGTGTTAGGTTTATTTAAGGGGGGTTTGGGTTAGATTAGGGGTATGTGGGTGGTGGGTTGTAATGTTGGGGGGGGGTATTGTATTTATTCTTTTACAGGCAAAAGAGCTGAAATTCTTGGGGCATGCCCCGCAAAGGGCCCTGTTCAGGGCTGGTAAGGTAAAAGAGCTTGTAACTTTTTTAATTTAGAATAGGGTAGGGAATTTTTTATTTTGGGGGGCTTTGTTATTTTATTAGGGGGCTTAGAGTAGGTGTAATTAGTTTAAAATTGTTGTAATATTTTTCTTATGTTTGTAAATATTTTTTTATTTTTTGTAACTTAGTTCTTTTTTATTTTTTGTACTTTAGCTAGTTTATTTAATTGTATTTATTTGTAGCAATTGTGTTTAATTAATTTATTGATAGTGTAGTGTTAGGTTAATTGTAGGTAATTGTAGGTAGTTTATGTAATTATTTTATTGATAGGGTAGTGTTAGGTTTAATTATATCTTAGGTTAGGATTTATTTTACAGGTAAATTTGTTATTATTTTAACTAGGTAACTATTAAATAGTTCTTAACTATTTAATAGCTATTGTACCTGGTTAAAATAATTACAAAGTTGCTTGTAAAATAAATATTAATCCTAAAATAGCTACAATGTAATTATAATTTATATTGTAGCTATATTAGGGTTTATTTTACAGGTAAGTATTTAGCTTTAAATAGGAATCATTTATTTAATAAGAGTTCATTTATTTCGTTAGATGTAAATTATATTTAAGTTAGGGGGGTGTTAGTGTTAGGGTTAGACTTAGCGTTAGGGGTTAATACATTTATTAGAATAGCGGTGAGCTCCGCTCGGAAGATTAGGGGTTAATAATTGAAGGTAGGTGTCGGCGATGTTAGGGAGGGCAGATTAGGGGTTAATACTATTTATGATAGGGTTAGTGAGGCGGATTAGGGGTTAATAACTTTATTATAGTAGCGCTCAGGTCCGCTCGGCAGATTAGGAGTTAATAAGTGTAGGCAGGTGTCGGCGACGTTGAGGGGGGCAGATTAGGGGTTAATAAATATAATATAGGGGTCGGCGATGTTAGGGCAGCAGATTAGGGGTACATAGGGATAACGTAGGTTGCGGCGGTTTACGGAGCGGCAGATTAGGGGTTAAAAAAATATGCAGGGGTCAGCGATAGCAGGGGCGGCAGATTAGGGGTTAATAAGTGTAAGGTTAGGGGTGTTTAGACTCGGGGTTCATGTTAGAGTGTTAAGTGCAGACGTAGGAAGTGTTTCCCCATAGGAAACAATGGGGCTGCGTTAGGAGCTGAACGCTGCTTTTTTGCAGGTGTTAGGTTTTTTTTCAGCTCAAACAGCCCCATTGTTTCCTATGGGAGAATCGTGCACGAGCACGTTTTTGAGGCCGGCCGCGTCCGTAAGCAACTCTGGTATCGAGAGTTGCATTTGCGGTAAAAATGCTCTACGCTCCTTTTTTGGAGCCTAACGCAGCATTTGTTTGAACTCTCGATACCAGAGTTAATTTTATGGTGCGGCCAGAAAAAAGCCCGCGGAGCGTTAACAGCCCTTATACCGCCAAACTCCAAATCTAGGCCTATGTGTGCAGGCTTTGCAGGTATAGCATGGGAAAAAAACACTAATGTTTTTACCTGTCAGATCTTTCTGTCTCTTCAAATTTTGTTTTGTTTTTTTTAGTTCACTGGGAGCTAGTATTGATTTTAAGTTTGTTGCTCTTTTAAAAACAAATTTGGGTTGTTCCATAATAGTTTTCCCCAAAATAGTATCCTCCCTTATAAGGTGCCAATGTTTTCTTATGATGCCTTTAATTATATTGTAATCGGCATGGTAATTAGTTATGAACGGAATATCAATTAGATTTTTATTGTCTTTTTCTTTTCCTTTCTCCTTATAAGTTAAGAGGGACTCTCTATCAGTGTTTTTGGCTCTATCAGTTGCTTTGTCTGTAATTAATTTATTACACCCTCTGGCCTGAAATCTCTCTGCTAGGATTTCTGATTGTTGTTCGAAATCTATGGTTCTTGAACAATTTTTTCTAATACGGAGGTACTGACCTGTGGGAATATTAAGTTTCCAGGTGTTTAAATGGCAACTTTTTGAATGTATGTAGTTACTACTGTCAACCTTTTTAAAGTGGGTCTTGGTTTCAAGTCCTTTGTTCATAATCATTATCTCTAGATCTATAAAGACAATTTTTTCTTTACTGTAGTTATAGGTGAATTTTAGACCCCAGGTGTTAAGGTTCATTCTATCAAACATAGATTTAAGGTCTTGTTCAGTGCCTCTCCATATTAATAAGAGATCATCTATGTATCTCTTGTAGAGCACAAGGTTTGCACCATAGCTGCCGGAGCCAAAAAAATCGTCTTCCCATGCTCCCATAAACAAATTGGCATAGCTAGGTGCAAACCTTGTGCCCATTGCTGTACCTTCGGTCTGTAAATAAAACTTTCCATCAAATAAAAAATAGTTGTTTTCTAATATATATGTTATGCTTTTTAAGATAAATGCTCTATGTTGATCTGACATATTTAGATCTTTTTTAAGAAAAAGATCCACTGATTTTATACCCTTAGAATGGTTGATCACAGTGTATAATGATGTAACATCACACGTTACTAAAAACATATCATCTTCCCACTGTACTGTCTTTAGAGTGTTAAGGACTTGTGTGGAGTCTTTTAGATAAGATTTTAAGTTCTTTACATGTTTTTGTAGATAATTATCTACATATCTAGATAGATTTGCAGATAGAGAGTTAATTCTTCATTTATGTTCTGTATTATAGAGCTTATGACTGTTTAACATAGAAAAAGCTGTCCCATGTAAAATTTCCACCTTAAAACTCTGCTGAAACATATGAGTAGATGGATAACAAAACATTCCACCTTAAATGAGTCCAATTATTGGAAGACCAATCAGAAAGAACTGATGCCTTTAAATATAATGATACAACAGTCACCAGGATCTTGATAAAGCTCTTTTGAGCGAAACGCGTCGACCTTGTGACTGCTGACCCTACAATTGTGTGAAATAAATACACAAAGAGACTTTCTTTGTTTGGATACCATATGATTTCAGTTTTAATACTGTAACAACCCGGGTTGTCTATTATACTCCTATTGGATCCTTCAAAGTCCTGCGTGCATCAAGCACTAAGTGCAGGATTCTTCTACAACTATCGTTATCTCATAAAAGTTTCCATCCCATCATTCACAAGAATTTGTTTGTCTTCTAACATTCCCAGCCAATCCTACCCGAGATACCAAGCTGTGACGTCAGACGCCAAGACACATGTGGCGCTGATCAGTCACCAGGTGAGAAGGGGAATCGAACGCTGTAAGAAGGGTCTGGAGAATAACAGGTACTCGATTCTATTGAGAAAATATTGTATAGTAACCTGCTTCAACCGGAGAGAATACCAATCTAGAAATAACTTTCTATAATCAATATCGGCTAAAACGCTTATGCACATTTGAATTGCACATCTGAACTGTTACTATCTACCTGAGTACAGCAGGGTATACAAATACCATTTAACTTGCCTATACATTCAAAGAGACGGACACTTGCATAATTTTATGTATGGGGCAGCTTATGTAAACACTATCTAAAGTGTCAAAAATAATCTATGTTTTTATATCTTGAATATTTTACATAATAAGGGAGACGTCCCTTCTATTTGATGTTTTTAGTATAACTAGTATATTGTTTATATGCATTTTTTATAAAATATTTTTCACCCACAGTGACTACATAAATTCTTTCTTATCCCTCCAAAGTGTTAGAAAAAATGGTAATATAGTTTTGAACACTATTTAGTTTTTGTTTTCTGTGGTAACATTTTATCCATTTTAATATTTCACCTTGTAATTCACAACATTTATTTCACATCATTCACAAATCTTTTATTGATATATATCATTTAAACGTTTAGTATACCTTCAGCTATCAGTAGCGCACCTATCACCCCCCAATCACTTACACTATCGTTTGTTGAAAGACGGAAGGATCTTTCTATTTTTTAGGTGTTTGGTAACTACCTTTATACCAGTGCACTACTAAACCCTCTATACCCACATTCTGATCAGGAGTCCCCTAATGGTAGCTTTCGCAGCCCCCCCATAAAGTGTTGTCACGTACTAGTGCGTTATCATTGGTCTGTATGAAATGGGTGATGTCTCTGCAAAGTTCTTCTCTAAAGGGGACAACATCTGACAGGAGGTGGTGAGGCATGCGGCAGGAGGCCCTAATGTGCGAGTTGTTTGCCGACAAAATATCAGCGTGGACATGGTCATATCAAGCACATAGTGAGATATTGGCATGTTTAACTAAATCCAGTATATCAGCTGCGCAGAAAATATAGTCGAGTCTGGCGTATAGTTTGTGTGGGTGTGAGTAGTGTGTGTAGTCTTTGTCTCTGGGGTGGAGAGATCTCCACATATAGTATCCGGAGCTTGACATTAAATTGCGGAACTTATGGGCCAGGAGTTCGGCGGGCAAATTAGCCTTTCCTTTTACAGTGGTTTTCCTGTCTGCTCTATGGTCCCAAACCATGTTGAAGTCCCCGGCTAGAATAACTCTGCCCTGTTTAAATTGGTCTATTAAGTGCAAGATCTTCTTCAAACATTTGGGTTGATGGATATTTGGGAGATAAATTGAGGCTAGTGTTTACACTACATGGTTCAATTTGCATATAAGGATTACGTATCTTGCTTGGGGGTCGTTAATGACTTGGATCAGTTTGTAAGCAAGTCTCCTAAGAATTAAAATGGCAGTTCCTCTGGTTTTTTTAGAGAATGGGGCAAATTCAATGTTAGTGTATGCCTTGGAGGTAAACCTAAGGGGTTCATTCAGAGACCAATGTGTTTCCTGGAGGAAAACAAAGTAAGGGTATGTTGTTTAAGAGAACACAGTAGTAAGCTGCGTGCCAAAGAGCAGAGAGAGAAGGACCAACAGTGCCATCCCCGCTCTATATTAAACAACATTATAAATATAAACATTAAACCTAATAAGAAAATTACCAATAAGTGCATACCTTCGAAACTGCGGTAGCAAGAAAGTCCAGAAAGGAAAAGAGGATATCAATTCACTCTCACAAGAGTGAGGTGAAGTGCATTACTTCACTAAAGATGTAGACCCAGGCTAAAGGGATCCTCTAGAGTTCTGATGGGATCCTGGGGTTGGTGCGTCCTAGGACGTTTTAATCTCTGGTCTTTTGCTATCCATTCTGGTGGAGGCTAAGAGGAGAGCCCCAGGACGTGAGGAGAGAAAGTCTCTGAGTAAGGGAGGAAGCCACAAAAGTTTGGTTGTCTTTGGTGATAATACGTCTAGTAGGGTAACCCCACCTGTATTTTTTGTCGTTTTTTCGGAGAATGTAGGTAACAGGCTGGAATTGTTGGCGTTGTTTGAGGGTGTGGGCCAAGAGATCAAGCAGGAGTTGGACATCTTTGAACGCTTCAGTGAGAGAAGGTTTCTTGAAAGCAGCTTGCATCAGTCTATCCTTGTATAAAAACTGTGGAAACATACTATCACATCTCTTGGCTTGTCTGGTGCCACTGATCTTGAGCAGAGTGCGCTGTGGGCTCGTTCCATGGTGCTTGTTAGAACCTCAGGAGAACCCACAAGTTCCTTGAATAGTGCTTGCAAGTAGTCGTGTAACTCCGCAGGAGTAAAAATTTCTGGAATGCTCCTAAATCGTACATTGTTGCGTCTGTCCCGTTCTTCCACATCTGCCAATTTGAACAGCAATGTAATTCTGTTTGCACTCCAACGCATCCACTCTCTCTCCAATTTCTCATATTTCTTTCTTGAGCTCAGCAGAGCTGCGCTGAATTTCCTGGGTTATGGAACGTGTCTGCAGAGCCAACATTTTTTTAAGAGTAGATTCCGTTATGAAATGTTGGGATGATATGGTGGAGTGCGTACTAGACTGAGACTCCTCATCCTGCGAGTCAAGGTCAATCAATTCTCTGTGAGCCTTCATGTTTGGCTCTTTAATTGGATGGGTAAAATGGTCGTAAACCGTTTTCTTGGATTTGGAAGGGGCCTTGGTATGTTTCCTAGCAGAATGAGGCATCTTGAAGGTATCCTAAGCACAAGACAATTCACGAGGGACTATAGTGTCCTTTACAGGTATGCACACAGTTAACTCGACAGTGAAATCAGGTCTACAAATACTTAAATATACATATATTACACATATACCTTTAGAGCGGGGCTGGATGGCATCTTGCTGGCACCTCTACCTCATGGTGTGTTAGAAGTATCTTACATGAAGTGGTTGAAGGGACTCAATTTGTTACTAAGGAATTTTTGTGGGCCAGGCTAGTTGGAAATAAGGTGACCAAATTGTGGGGTGGGAGCTATAAGGGTAGAGAGAACCTGGGTGCCAAGGAGGTGCTGCTGAGACTGAAAGGTGTAGGATAGTTAGACTACAGGGCATGTCCTTCCGGGGGGGGGGGTGGGGGGGGGGAGGAATGGAGATATGACCTGCTCAAACTAGCAGGGCGGGAAAGGGCGAGAGGAGGGGGAGTTCGGGAACCGCTGCACAAGACAATGATGACAGGCTAAACAAGGTTACACTGCTAAAGCCACAGAAACAATATACAGTACACTATTTGCGGAGCGGTATTGACCAATAGCTAGAGTATAGTACCAGTATATGAAGATCTCCTACTTGCACCACTCACCCCCGGGAAGGGGGATACTACCTGTTGCCAGGAGGGGAAAAGGTTTAAGGGAAGTGACCCACACAGACCGACTGAGTAGGAAAGGGATGGGAGAGAGGTGTGCAAGCAGTGTCTGTCTATCACAACAAAACAATCAGCAACAGTTGAAGAAACAAATAATAACACAGATTGAATGTCAATTAACAATAGTACACGCTTCCCCAATCTGTATCTGGGGAATGTCATGCCAATGCCCAAGGACTCAACTCCCTCACCTCAGGGAAAAAGGAGATACGACCTAGTGGAAGGTGAAAAGGAATGTGGAGGAGACCCACCTGAGGGGACCCAGGCAGGAAAGGGTGAGGTGAGAGGTGATCACAGAGGCTCACAGGATCAGTTGCATATTATTATGCAATGCTAAGATTAATTAGGACCAATGACATGTACATAAGAATGAGAAAATAATTCTCTAGTGTCCTGAATGCAGTCTCCTTGGAGGGAGTGGGAGTTGGACTGTTACAGGTTTTGAAGAGTGAGGGTAACAGGTGGACTAGGAATCAACACAGTCAGCACTATGAGGTGTTTGGGTTAGGGTTGTTGGATTCTTGGGGGATGGCAGGTATCAGCCCAGTATGTGTAAAACCAGAGTGTATGAGGGATCTCACCCAGCTTGAATTGCAGGTCCCTGCTCTTTTCTGCAGTCGCAGCTTGGTAGCAGAAGCTCCATGTGGACGCCTGCGTAGGCCAAGAGTCTTTGCTGCTGGGAGACCTTCCACTTTAAGCTTGAAGACAGTATTCTCCAGCTATACTGTTTCTGATTATAGCCATGTCTTGCAGGGTGTAATGAAGTCCTTCCCAATGGTGCCGTAGACTGTATCTCACAGATGTTAATGGCTGTAGGAAATGAGTGTTACTGGTCTCAGCCGCAGCTCTTTAAGGCCTTCTAAGTGCTGCCTTAGCCTGCTGTATCAGACTGCATAGGCCGGTTCCCCTCTATGCCGTGTGTTTGCTGCTTCTGCATCACTGGCGGGTCTTATTGTGTATCACTGCCTGCTTTAAAGTTGCTAGTCACGCAGTTGCACTGGGAGGGCCTGCAGCCCAGACTCAGTGTAGGCCCTTTTAAGTTAGCATGTTTACTGCTTCTTACTGGGGGTTCTGAAGGATAACTGCTGTTATGAGCTTAGGTATGTTCTTGGTAGACCTAAATGCTCTTATTACGGCTCAGGTTTCTTAGTAGTAAGGCTTAGAATAGCCAGCACAGGCCTTGTGTGGGTGGGAGCAGTACTGTGTACTTACTGTTAAAGATGGTGGGTCGCGCTGGAAACAGAGCCAACGATCTGCCCCTCACATGCTTCCAATCCTCTAGGTCACTAGCTGACTGATGTCCTGGAGGCTATGAGTAGTTCGGTGAGTAGTGAGTGTCCCCAGTGCGACTAGCGCTGCTGTGCAGCTCGTGGATAGTAAAGGCCTCACCATTCGACAGGCTGCTCTCGATGTCTCATCTACTTGCAGTCCGGCAGATCCCCATCTGAGAATGTAGGCACTTGTCTTGTTTTACATGGCCCTCCACTGTGGACTCTGGGTACGTCATAGGAGCGGGATCGTGCTGTGTCACTCCTGTTCTGTAGGCCGAGATGTCGCCGGAGTCAGTCGGAGCTTGGTATGTTGCTCCTCAAGGTTTCAAGTGTTGTGCCCCCTCTCTGTATTCAAGTCTAATAGGGTTTTTTGTCAATTTTAGGGTAATGTTGTGGTTTTTAGCCAAGTTTTTCAAGGTTTAGCAGAAAAGCTTCGAACGTGCACGTCTGCTCTGTCTGCTGGCTAACTCCGACCCCCAGCTTTTTTATATTTATTGGGGTATTAGATTAGGTTTAATAAAAAATATTTTGGATAATTTTGTTTATTTTTTTCTGTGGAAGCTGAACAACATTTACTGAAAAGACAAGAGTGGCTTAAATGTGGAGACTTGCTGAGCCTGCCGAGAATAAGGAGGAGACAAACATATCCTGTGTTCTGTAGTCTGCCAGGCTAAATGACTAGAGGGGTTTTTAAACCCGTCCCCAAGCCTCCCTTACAGGCCAGATTTTCAGGATCATCTTGTATGAGAGAAAGTTAAAGAGACATTCCGGTCAAAATTTAAATGAGCATAGATTAATTACATCTTTGAATAGAAATATATTTGCAATATACATGTATTGGCAAACATGCTTCTAGTAAAAGTTATCACTGTTTTAGTGTTAACGTTTTCTTCTATACGGGCATGTGAAGTATATAGCTAGATATTATAAATTATACATTTTAAATACTGCAGTTGCTCAGAGTGTCAGTGGGGCTTGTATCATGTCAGCAATTAACAAATTGAGCCATTAACAAATGGTACAAGCACCTTAAGCTCTCTGAGCAAGCGCAGTGTTTAAAATGCTGGTGCACGGTGCATACTTAAATACACTTTTGAAACAGCTATAGCTTTTATTAGAAGCATTTCGGCTAATACATGTCTATTACAAAAATCCTTCTATTCAAAACTTAAATGCATCCATGTTGATTCAAATGTTTGCTGGAATGTCTCTTTAATCAGTTGATTATTTCACCTGTGCTCTAGTTCAGATATCATGACAATCTGACCTGTTAGGGTGGCATGAAAACAGGTTTGAAAACCCCTGTGTTAGAGTAATAAAAACTCCTTCCCCGGAGATGTACAAGTTAGCTCTATGAGAAACAGAACACTCCTGCTATTTATATATCTGTAAACACTCACTAACTAAAAAGGACTAGAGATCAGCTTGTTATAGCTAACATCTTGCATGTTATACTCTTCATATATCATTTAAATTCTTTTGTAAACAAAGATTTCAAACAAAGCCTATCTAGTAAAACATATATTATATACCTGACATTCAAGAGCATTGTAATATGAAAGTTAATGGCATCTAAATGTTAATTATCTCACATAATAATACTTGCAAAAGCTTTTCACTTAGGCTGCATCAATTGTGCATCTTTTAATGATATGGCAATCAGTCTGTTACATTTTTAAATTTGCTATTTGACTAGGAGCTCTGTGTTAGTGCCATTGGAATAAAAGGACATCTCCAGACCCTCTCATATCATTCTATGTGCTGAATACGACTTATATTTCACAAGCTTAACAGAACTGATATTGAGACAAAGCTATTTTGGAAAGTTTCAACTCCTGAACCTTTTTTTATTCTTTGTATCTGCACATCAGTGCTCTTTTAGTTTGCTAGAAATTTCAGATGAAAGGATATTTTCCAATCTTGGCAGTTATACGATGAACAGACAAGCATATTAATGGTATTTTCAGAATCCCTAAGTAAAGCAGATATCTTTATCTGGCTGCCAAATTTAAATTCACAAGGTCAGGGTTGCAAAGCAATTTTCAAACTAGTAACTAAATAAATAAATAAATGAATTAATCAATGAATTAAATATCTTGAAAGCAATGTGTTTTATTGTTTAGCATTTGAATAGATATTATGCTAAACAATATGTAAGATGTATTAAAGGGATATGAAAGTCAACCATTTTCTTTTGTGATAATCTTCTCAATTTACTTCTGTTAATCAAATTTGCTTTGTTCTCATGGTATTCTTTTTTGAAGAGATACCTAGGTAGATGTCTGGAGCATCACATGGCAGGAAATAGCGCCTGCCATCTAGTGCTCTTGCAAATGGTAGATTGCAAAACTACTGCCACATATTGCTACAGATTCATGCTGGCTCCCAAGCTTTATTTTTTTGTTTCAAACAAAACAAAAGTTACTGTTGTTAATATAAGTAAATTAAAAGGTTGTTTAAAATTGCATGCCCTATCTGAATCATGAAAGAAAAAAAAAACAATTTATGCTCATCCAATAAATGTATTTCTTTCATGATGGCGAGAGCCCACGATCCATTACTCCTGTAAATTACCTTCCCTACCAATTGAAGGAGGCAAAGATTCACAAACCCTAAGAGCTCTATATAACCCCTTCCACCTTACACATACTTCAGTCTAATGCAGAGCCAAGCAGAAGTGAGTTAAGAAAAAAGAGCAAGAGCCATAAAAAGAACAGGGAAAAAATATGTGCTAAAAAAAGAAAGCTCTTAAAAATGGATGGGGTCTTGTAGACTCTCACCACCATGAAATAAATGAATTTATCAGGTTATGTTTTCTTTTATACAAGTGGTGAGAGTCCATGATCCATTACTCATGGGAACTTATACCTAAGCTGTGGAGTCCACGAGTAATAACATAAGGGGAGGGATCTAAAAGAAAAATCTTTTTTATATAGACAATAAATTGAATTCCTCAATAAAAAAAATGAAATGCACTTAAAAAAATAAAACAGGCAAGAATCAAACTGAAACAACTGCCTGTAGCACCTTTCTACCAAAAGCTGCCACTGAGGAAGCAAAAACATCAAAATGGTAGAAGTATGCAAAGAAGACCAATTAGCTACTTTACAAATTTGATCAACTGAGGCATCAGTCTTAAAAGCCCATGAAGTGGCAAATGACCTGATAGAATGAACAGTAATTTGTTGTGTTGGAGGCTGATTTGCCTCAAAATAAGCCTTGTGAATCAAAAGTTTCATCCAAGAACCAAAGAAATGGCAGAAACCTTCTGTCCTTTCTTAGAGCCAGAAAAATGAATAAAAAAACTAGAAGTTTGTCTGAAGGCCTTAGTAGCATCAATGTAATACTTTAAATACCTAATAATATCCAAATTATGCAAAGATCTTTCTGAAGCAGACTTCGGATTAGGACACAAAGAAGGAACAACAATTTCTCTGCCGATGTTATTAGAAGAAACAACCTTTGGCAAGAAATCAAAAGTAGTTCTTAAATCTGCCTTATCCTGATAAAAAATCAGATAAGGAGGTTCACAGGAAAGAGCAGATAATTTAAAAACTCTTCTATCAGATCAAATAGCTAAAATAAACAACACTTTCCAAGAAGGAGGTAGCTTAAAGGGACAGTCGAGTCCAAAAAAAACTTTCATGATTTAAATAGGAAATGTAATTTTAAACAACTTTCCAATTTACTTTTATCACCAATTTTGCTTTGTTCTCTTGGTATTCTTAGTTGAAATCTAATTCTAGGAGGTTCATATGCTAATTTCTTAGACCTTGAAGACTGCCTCTAATCTGAATGCATTTTGACCACTAGAGGGTATTAGTTCATGTGTTTCATATAGGTAACATTGAGCTCATGCATGTGAAGTTACCACACACAGTGCCTGGCACACACAGAACCTAGCACATACAGTACCTAGCACATACGGAACCTATCACACGCAGCACCTAGCACACACAGCACCTAGCACATGCAGCACCTAGCACAGGCAATACCTAGCACACGCAGTACCTAGCACATATAGCACCTAGCACTCGCAGCACCTAGCACATATAGCACTTACAGCACCTAGCACATGCAGCACCTAGCACTTACGGTACCTAGCACACGCAGCTCCTAGCACATATAGCACCTAGCACACGCAGCACCTAGCACACGCAGCACCCAGTACATACAGTACCTAGCACACGCAGCACTTAGCGCACACACAACACCTAGCACACATAGTACCTAGCACACGCGGCACCTAGCACACGCAGAACCTAGCACACGCAGCACCTAGCACACGCAGCACCCAGCACATACAGTACCTAGCACACGCAGCACTTAGCACACATAGTACCTAGCACACGCGGCACCTAGCACACACGGCGCCTACAGTACCCATCCCTCACGGAACCTGACACACCTAATACCTAGCACAAACAGAGCCTAGCATATATGGCACCTAGATACAGCACTGTAGGGTGAGACCGGCAACGGGTAATGCCCTCCTAGGCTCTGATGCAAAGTGGTCAAGCTGGCGACCTCCAGCCCCACGATATAAAGTAATCAAAAGTCCTGTTTTGTATGCTTTTAACCATTAAATAAAGAAGATACTTTTTCTTACCTGGTGCTGTGGACTTTTGATTACTTTATATATGGCACCTAGCACACACTGCGCCTAGCATTTATAATAGCGAATACCTTAATAAATGTATATATTATAGAGTCGGCCACATAAATAACTAACTTGGGCTACAAATTTTGAGTATAGTGGTCCTAACCAAGAAGAGGTAATAAATATTAATTAAGTGTCCCAAGACAGCAGTGAAACTGGAGCTGCAGGATTCAACTTTAGTAATAAAGATGCATGTTGAGAGCTAGGTAGACTTATTGGGGCAAACAGCAATGGTACTTTACCATACCTATGAATTTAAATGTGCAATCTAATGCCAATCTATGCAATGTTTTAAACAACTAGTATTAGAACAGTATTAGAACAATTTAAGCATGCACACAGAGTGAAATACCTAACAATATTAAAGGGGTATACTGTCTGTTACTAAAGCAGGCTTCTGCCTGTATGGGGAACTCTCTCTCCCGTTGTGGCCCAATAACCTTACAAGTATAACAAATCACAGTAATACAATCAAGAACCTACAGTACAGAATAAACTTAAAATAAATATGCAGGCATAGGGTAATAGGGCATTCAAAAATATCAACCAGCAGCTAGAAATAAAGTATTAAGGGGTGTAGAAGTACCCTGGAGGGAGCACTACAATTACCCCACGCCAGTTTTTAGCAGAGGGCAGAGGTTCCCATATGTGTCCAGTTGCGACATGACTGTATAGCGATGTAAACTTAAAAGCATCAAGCCGAGTAAGAGAAGGAAAGCTGTGCCTGTAAGTCCTCTGGGACTGGTGATTCTTAGCTTCCTTTTTAAATATGGAGGTAATAATATTCATGTCAGTACTGTGTACCTCAGTCCCCAGCTGGACGACATTGCCTACAGTAGTATTCTCCACACATTTTCTACACCCCCAAGATCAAACAGGGGACAGTTCCAGCATTTATAATAATCATGAAGTCCCAAATAGTCTAGGGGATAGCAGCGTGGTGAAAAAGTACATATCTTGTATGTAAAATAGTTATGACCCATTCTCCGTTGCCTATATACCTGTTGGAATGATATTTTGGTGCTGAGTATGTGCAGGCCTCTTTCACTGTCTGCGTGTTAGTGGATCAATGCACAGAATCAGGATGCGTATCTTCGGATCAGACCTCGCCTGTCTGATAAGGTGCCTCATTATAGGCTAGAAGTCCAACCTTGTGCAGTTTGTTTGTAACAGTTGTCCGCTGTTTTAAGCTATGCTGCAAGAGCCACGTGGCAGTGCAAGATGACGCAGGTCAGCATAAGCGCCGCATCAGCCCTGTTCCCTCTCTTCGCACCATATAGCCTCTCCAGTGTATGTTCGGTATCTCATCCGACAGAGACAACTCTCAGATAATAACTCTGGTAAACACAGCTACTGACGTTTAGGTAACTTGGCAGTTGAAAAACTTTAGGATGCCGTGTGACACAGTAGTTCTCAGGGCCAATACCAGCTCATAGAGCCCTCCAGGGGTGATCTTGTTGGCAGTCTCTTACTACTGCGCTGTGCTGATACCCTGCCGCAGGTAGGGTAATTATTTTAGATCTGTACCCTGGTAAATTATAACAAGTAAGCCGGGCAGTCTCAGCAGCTCCCAAATAGTATTGAGCCCTCTGATCACACTTTCTTTCAGGGAAAGCTTCCATCTGTGCTACCTAGTCATTGCACTTGTTGTGCCCAAGCAATGTTGCCAAAACAGAGTGTTTTTTAGCCTCTAAACTTATTTAATTGAGCTGTTCTAGCAGGAGCTGAGCCGAGACACATCTTCCTAGCTCGGCTGCAAGCTCCGCCCCCCAAAAGCTGAACTTTTAAAAGAAAGGTTAGTACATAGAACAGAAATAGTTTTTATTCTGAATTCTATCTGATGTTCCTAAAGAAGATTGAGCAGTAGCCAGATAATTAAGACAGACTGAAACTAAGCCTCTTAAAAGAGACTTAACCTGCCCCGTACCAGACAATCTGGATCGGGGGCCACACTTTCATGCATTTTTAGTTGCAGGAGTAGTTTTCTTAGCCTGCTTAGATTTATTCCAGTTAGCACTAGGTCTCCAAACTGAACCAGAAGTACCCTTTTTGATCAGGTGAAACTGCTCATTTGTTCCTTATTCTGGTGAGAGGAACGGAAACGGTTAAAGGCCTTAGATTTACCCTTCGATTTTTTGTCCTGAGGTAGAAAAGCCCCATTACCCCTGGTAACAGTAGAAATAATAGAATCTAAATCTCAACCAAACAATTTCTTACCCTGAAAAGAAAGGGATAATCTAGATTTAGACAAAATATCAGCAGACCAGGAATTAAGACATAAAGCTCTCCTGGCAAGAACTGTCAAAGTCATACTTTTAAAATTAATTTGTATAATATCAAAAACAGCATCACAAATAAAAGAATTAGCATTCTTAAGTAAACTTAAAAGATTGTCACAAACAGGATCCTCAAAACACAGTTCAGAAAGACTGGATAACCTACAAGTTGAAGCAGCAGCCACATCTGCTATAGAAATGGCTGGCCTAAGCAAATAAACTGTGTGTAAAAAACACTTCTGTGAAAAAACTCTAACTTTCTGTCTAGAGGGTCTTTAAAAGAAGTTCTATCTTCCAAAGGATTATTAGTATGCTTAGCCAAAGTAGAAATAGGCCCATCAACCTTAGGAACTGTTTCCCATACCTCAATATTAGCAGCTGGTAAAGAATATAACTTTTTAAACTTTGCAGAAGGGTTAAAGTAATGTCCAGGCTTAGACCATTCCTTAGAAATCATGTCAGAGACAGCATCAGGAATAGTACAATTTTCAGGGAGTTTAACAACAGCCTTAAAAATTGAATTTAAATGATTACAAGGTTTGTCATCAGATGCTTTAGGATTTCTAACCCCTAAAGTAATTATGTAAGACCTCATTTAAAAGAGAACAAATATGTTCAACTTTAAAACAAACAAGAGTAAATATAAGACTCAACATCAGATGAAGATTCCTCATCTGCAGAAGAAACTTCACCCTCTGAAGACATAATAGTTCCCCTGGCCCCAGAGTACTGGTAGAAGATGCAACCTGTACTGACCTTAAATGCTTGTTTGCAATCAGGAAAGCAGCAATAACTTCAGATACTGCTGCTGTAATAAACTCTCTCAATTTAGGTGAAAGTTCCTCAGCTTTCTCTTGTAATGAACAGAAAGAGCAGTATTACCCACAGAAACAACATTAGATTGGTCTGATTGCATTAACACATTTAAACATGTCACATAAATAAGCTGAGGAACGTACTTTAGCTTTCTTATAGTAAGCACACCTATTGGTAGAAAGGTGATCAAGGGACTAAGTTTCTGGGGTAAAAATAGGAACAGAATCAGAAGGCTCACACATTGGAAATGTTGGCCTGAGAACGCTAAAATAATTACCCCAGAAGATTGTCTTGACAAAGGCTTAATGGATAAGCCTAAACGTCGACTTTTGTATGGATGTTATAATTAAATCTTGAATAAAATATTTACATGTTTTTGGAAAACAAGTCCTGTGAATGCCCTCATATATTGGAAATATTTATGTATGAATGGGAGGAAGACACCCGGGCTTAAAGGGACACTGAACCCAAAACTTTTATTTCGTGATTCAGATTGAGCATGGCCTTAAAGTAACACCTCAAGTGTTTTAAACAGCCATGTGGGATGTAAACCTCAAAATAAGCCAAATGAACCCTCTAAATAAAAAGTCCTAAAAACGTTTTACCATACTTCTCAAAAAAACGTTTGCTCTATTATATAAGTGTCAACCAGCAAAGTAACTTAGCCCTTATGCAAGCTTGTAATACTACCATAAGTCTTTGATTACAGCTTACCCTTCCCCTCATGGGGATAATGTCAGCCCTTTTCTTGAAATATCACAGTCTTTCTAGAAAAAAATGACTTAACATACCTCAGTGCAGCATAGCCTGCAAAACCGTTCCTCAACTGAAGTTTCCTGTACTACTCAGCCTCTGTGGGAACAGCAGTGGATCTTAGTTACAAATGCTAAGATCATTATCCTCCAGGCAGAAATCTTCATATTTTTTCTGCTTGAGAGTAAATAGTACACACCGGTACCATTTAAAATAACAAACTCTTGCTTGAAGAAAATAAAACTAATATTTTGTCACCACAATCACTTTACCCTTCCTTATTGCCTAGAGCTGGCAAAGAGAATGACTGGGGGGTGGAGTTAGGGGAGGAGCTATATAGACAGCTCTGCTGTGGGTGCTCTCTTTGCCACTTCCTGTTGGGAAGGAGAATATCCCACAAGTATTGGATGAGTCTGTGGACTCGATACATCTTGAAAGAAAAAGGGTGTACAAAGTTTACGTAAGTCGTTTTGCGGTAAGGCCAAAAAAGTATGCGGTGACCCTAAACCTTCAAGACTCGTAATACCAGCGGGCATAAAAAAGCAGCGTTAGCACCTGTTAACGCTGCTTTTTCTGCTACCGCAAAACTCGTAATCTAGCCGCTTGTTATTTACATATATACATTGATTCTCTGTTGCCTCAGTATTTGAGTCTCTCTCATTGTACATTGACTCTATTATTACATATAGACTATATATTATATAATAATGTTGCCATTTGCTGTGTATGCTCTTGTCTACCATAGATTATTACATCTGTCTGACTATTTTGTGTATCCATCTTATGCTTACCATGCATAGTAATTTTCTTTACACTACCTTTTAGTTTCAGTCCACTCTCTACCTTACGTAGAGATTAGATTTCTAATTCTTATACAGCCATAGATACTGTGTCAATTATTATATACTTTACGTGGTAACAAAATATTTTGATCTACATATATCTGATATGGTTGCATTCTATATATTGCATTTTACTACCCTACTGTGCTTTTTTTTTTTTTTTTTTTTTTTATTTAATAATTTTTTATTGAGGTTAAAATAGCAGGTTTACAACAGTCTCATCAAAAGGTAAAACTACACAAGATACTTTCTACTGACATGACATGACACTTAAACACCTCATTTTTTGAGTCTAATAGATTCGCAAAGTCCTCAGATTAACAGGTCCAGTCGAGGGACCAGAAGTTAAACAAGCATTTGAGGACATGTTGACATAGATAACAGTACAAATCACAGTTTCAGCATATATGGAATGATACAAATTATGAAATGGACAAACAATATTCAAATAAAACAGACTTCAGTTTCTATTCTAAATCTATTATCTGATAACACTGAACTTGTATTAAAACGTGTGGATGATCAGGACTATTATCTTAAATAAACTGCAGAGAAGCAGGAAATTATAACAAAGTTTAATTACCCGTTTTGAAACCCCGAGAGCCGTTCTATGAAAATACAGGAGAAACTAAGTCATGGCTCTACGGGTTGGACAGAGACTACCTAACTCTGTCAAAAGATATGCGGGGAAGAAAGAAATCATCCCTAACGCACAGAGGTGGTGGGGGGCGGAGGGTAGGCCGCAAATAGCATACCGTTCTATTGTTATTGTACATATCTAACAACTGTAATATTCATCTTAAGTAGCTGCTTCAAACCTATGTGAAAGCTATGTTGTGTATAATGTGCTCAAACTACGCTGGAAAACATAGATAATTAGTGAGGCAACTTAACAACAGTTAAAGCAGAGTATAGGGAAGCAGTTAACGGAGATTCACAGTTCTGAGAGGTGGGAGCTGAATGCATTAAGCTTACGTGCTATTTACAACTATTGGTAAGAAATCCCAGTTAGGACTACTCACAGAAGAGAACAGGGCCCTGTGAAACAGTACTAAGTCTTAATGAATGCTGGGAGAACTGGATACATATTATTAGAGTCCTTAATCATAAACACAAAATCAACACAGTCAAAACAAAACTACCAAACCCAAGAACCGTTTCTGTAAGAACTTCATTTAACCTGTACACAGAGGAGACATCAGGGGGGTTTTAGTCCTCATCTAACTGTCACTATGGTGCCACATCTTAAGGGAAATTAGGTGAAATCAGGCATATTTGTATATATAATCGCATGCTAACAAATTAAACTGATTGTGTGCAGTAGTTATGGGTTAAAGGGCCCCCTCTACTCACTACATCACTATAGTGTTAATAGCTAGCGCTGCATTCAGTTAAGAGAACCAAAAAGACCCTACTATAAAATGCTAAGGCCTATGGCTTGTTCTCGCTGGAATCTCACATCAGGTTCATAAGGTGTCATCTGACCCTTTCAGGTGCTGCAGCCCCTAAATTGCATAACTGATAGCTTGAAAATATATAAGTATTCAAAAGGTACATGCTGAATATATAACCCACTGCAGAAGTTCCCAGATAAACAGACTCTAGCATATATTGCCTGTTAATGAGACAGTACCCCAAAAGATATGTGTTAGTCTGGTCTCTGAGAAGTATACATAAAAAACAGCAAGAAATATAATACATATGGCAAAAGGTAGCTCTCCCTTGTGTTACCATAGGTTGTCAAGCAGGGGACATAACATAGAAAATAGGGAATAGTTCTTTTACATGAGTCCATGAGTATTGTCTGCAGAAGCAACCCTAGTTGGGTTAGTAGATATAAATATCAGAGAGGGTCAGGAGGCGAATATCTTGGGTCCCAGGATTAAGTCCTCAACCATTGAAACATATATCTTGAGTCCGTGAAGGAAGCCAGAGAGCAGGTTCGCATGTCAGGCCCAGGGCCCTCATAGTGAGCCGCAACAAGTGTTAATAAAAACAAGAGGTAATTCAGGGGTGTAGCAGTATAAACTTAGAAGGGATATCATGCCCACAGCAGTACCATAGACACCAGCATATCCTCAAGGACACAGTCCCTCCTTTAACCTATGCCAGTTCGAGGGCCCTGGGAGACATGACACCTTAACAATAGCCCAAACAACAGCACAGCAGAGTGGCAGCACTGTAGTTCTGGAGGATGGAGAGAAAGAGCCCACCAGCTGCGATAGCTTGCCTCTGGAGCCACCACCGTCCGCGCAGGCTTAGCCACAGGTTCTTCTCTGGACAATTCAGGGGCCGCAGCAGTGGCTCCTCTCTGAGCCGCTACCTCCTCTGACAGAAGATAGCAAGATGGAATCTCCTGGATAACACCCACGTGTATGTCGGGTGCCACCACCGCAGGTTTGTAGGTCTCAGCAGTATCTTCCTCCGCATCCCGGCGGGCAACGGCTAGAACAAGTTGGTCCATCCTGCTCAGAAGTTTGTAGTTGTATTGCTCAAACAGGGCTAGAATAGCTTTGCAGGCTTCCGCCATGATCCTGTCACTTCGCAGCTAGGCTGCAACAAACTTCCCTGGCCGCAATCTGCTATAGCGCTCCCGGGTCCTCCTACTGTGCTTTTTTGTCCAAGAAATTATGGAATGTAATGCAATTTCTGTGTCAGCAATTTTTCTGTCCACAATGTTTTATCTTGTTATTAATATTCCCTACTTATTGCTAAGAATATGCTCAGGGTTTTTTCTATTAATATGTTTACGTTATCCTGTCATATTTATGTATATATCTATTTATCTAATTCTGTAATAATTGCCATTGCACATAAGGGGTTAATTCTGATCTGCACGGTGTTGAGGGCGTTTCTTTACTAAGGTTTTTAACCAATCATCTGTAACATTCACCTTTTTAAACACTGTGACAGGTGTAGCACCTCAGGCTATGACTACGGCTTTGTGACGAAACGTAAGCCGTTTGGTACTACGCTCTCTCATCATTTGCAATTTATTTGACCCTTCCAATTGCTATTTGTACCTTTTTTTGGAAATAAAGAAAAGTTTTAATCTTCAAATCCAGCGGGACTAGCTTCTTATTTTTTGCCTCATCCAAGGTAATCCAGAAAACCTGGATTATTGGGGAGGACTGGTTTGAAAACCAGAGCCCTAGATGGATACCACTGTGATGCCAAAGAACCTTTTAAGAGGTCTTTTAGTGCCACCCGGTTGCTATAAAAATAAAGTCCCAGTCCTTTCCTATACTCCCTTATAGGAGACTATGTCCTCAGGAACTGTAAATATTTTTTTTTTAAAAAGGGGGACTTACCCTCCAAGGTTCTCTGCTGTGGAGCAGTCACAGCACTTCCAGGTCTGACAGCACCACCCTTCATCTGACAGGGACCCGGGAGATAAAGGAAAGCAGTGTAGGCCTACACCGGATGCCTGAAGGGGTGTTAGCAGTGATAAGTTGGAATGAGACATGGGAAGCTTCCCTGTGACATTCAGAGGCTACCTTTCACCAATACTCTTACTAAGAGACTTACATGGCTACTAAAAATGTACCCCAGTCCTTTCTTGCAGGTAACAATCCATTAAGGAACATTAAATCCAAGTTTCTTCAGAGTACTTTCTCTGCCTACCTCCTAGTAGACAAGGCAAAGAATTACTGGGGAGGTGGGTGAAGTGGGAGGGATACTTTTGCTTGGTTGTCTTTCTCTCCTCCTGGTGGCCAGGTGGTGAATTCCCAACAGCAATGAATAAATTTGTGGACTCTAACTGCCATTAGAAAGAAACAAGAGTTCATGATAACAACATCAGCCTGGCCTAGAAGTCAAAAAGATGGTTTGTAAATAGAGTACACACAATTTAGGAAACAGACAAAATGGTGGTCACTGCAGTACTGATGCATATTCTACACTATTGTGCATCTATCTGAACTTCCCCTTCTTCCACCAAAGCATAATTTAAAAATTTCCCTTACTCCACCAAAGCATCATTTAATTTTCAAAGATCTCTCCCTTGCATTTATGTTGGGCCTCTGAGAAATATTGCTCTTGTTGAAGGAATTTCACAAGGCCTTTGTAAAGAGATCTCTTAATTAAGTTTCCAAGCATAACTTCAACTGTGTTTAAGAACAGGTGTGTGGGAAGGTGAGGAATGTGAGAACTTTATTTCCTTTCACCCATACTACTTTCACATCACTTGTGTAGCTTGCTTTGCTGTGCCACATTCTCTACTTTTTGTGCCAAGCTAGTTGGGGACATTGCTAACATATGGAGTGTAATGAAAGAATATAGTATGGAAGGAAGAATAAGGGAGTGCATAAAGTAAGATGGTATAGAAAGGTTGTATGGGTTGTAAAAGGTTAGAAGGGGTGAGAAGAATGATAGAAAAAGGTAGAGAATGATTAAAAAGGACACAGTCTACACCAAAATTATTATTGTTTAAAAAGATAGATAACGCCTTTACTACCCATTTCCCAGCTTTGCATAACCAACATTGTTAAATTAATATACTTTATAACCTCTAAATTTCTGCTTGTTTCTAAGTCACTACAGACAGTCACTTATCACATTAGCATTTCACAAGAGACTGCTAATTCCTGTATGCCATATAGATAACATTGTGCTCAGTCCCATAGAGTTGTGCAGGAACCAGCACTAATTGGCTAAACTGCAAGTCTGTAAATAGCCCTGAGATAAGGGACAGTCTACAGAGGCTTGGATACAAGGTAATAGGTTTATTAATATAACAGTGTTGGTTATGCAAAACAAGGGATTATCTATCTTTTTAAAGGGACAGTCAAAGATATTCCATTTATTACCCATTCCCCAGTGTTGCATAACCAACACGGTTATAGAAATACACTTTTTACCTCTGTGATTACCTTGTATCTAAGCCTTTGCAAACTGCCCCCTTGTTTCAGTTCTTTTCAGACTTGCATGTTAGCCAATCAGTGCTCACTCCAGGGTAACTTCACGTGCCTGAGCTCAATGTTATCTATATGAAACACATGAACTAATGCCCTCTAGTGGTCAAAATGCATTTAGATTAGAGGCAGTCTTCAAGGTCTAAGAAATTAGCATAGGAACCTCCTAGCTTTAGTTTTCATCTAAGAATACCAAGAGAACAAAGCAAAATTGGTGATAAAAATAAATTGGAAAGTTGTTTAAAAATTACATTCCCCATTTAAATCATTTAAGTGTTTTTTGGACTTGACTGTCCCTTTAACCCCTTAACGACCGAGGACGTGCCAGGAACGTCCTACAAAAAAATACCCTTAACGACTAAGGACGTTCCTGGCACGTCCTCTGGGGTTTGAAGCTCTGGAAGCGATCGTGATTGCTTCCAGACCCTTTTAAGGTATTGCAGTGATATTGAGGCATCTCTGCAATACCTTTTTTACCCACCGATGCAGAAAGGGCCACTCTGTGGCCCTCTCTGCATCGGCCAGCGATGGTGCCCATCGTTGGTGAGTGGGAGCAGCTGCAGGGAGGCGGGTGGGTGGCTCATCGCTGGCGGATATATGACAGATGGAGGCGGGATCGCACACAGGAGCGTGCATGGGGGCGCAAATGGGTGGGACTGCTACACTATGGTACCATATTATACAATAATATGCAGGGAAAGGGTAATCTGAGCGCAGGAGCCGCTCAAACAGTATTGCAGTGATTCCTCGATGTTGAGGCATCCTGCAATACTGTTCCTGACTGCTGGGCACCATTTTGATCGCTCCCACTTCTGGTTTTACTCCACGTGGAGCCCAGCAGTCAGGCAGAGCATCAGAAGCCATCGGGGCAGGCTTCTGATTCTCTGTAAGTGTGCTAAGTGCCTTGGTGGGTCGAGGCACTTAGTAAAATCACATACATACATATAAATAATAAAAAAACACATTTATTTTTAATAAAAAATCCCCATATAGCCCCCCTCCCCCATGTGGCTTCAAAGATGGCGATGCCCAGTGCATCATGGGGCTTCTGGGGGTGTCACTAGCCTGCCTCATCATATGGGGCATGCTGGGGTGATCCAATCTGAGCTTGCTCTATAATTTAATTTATAATAACAAAATATCCCATTTGTCTGATCATGTCAATATTAGTAAATATTGAAAATATAAAAGAAGCTGAACACTGTCCTTATGCTTGCATTGAAGTCTCTAGCAAGTAACAAGGAATTAAAACGATATTGGAAACTCTTGTATGTCAAGGAGTGATGTATCCTTAAGGTGAAACAGATATTTTCATGTGTATAATAAAGTATTTCAGTAGCAACTGTATACCTTGTATATCACTCCTGACCTTGTTATATAGTATTGTAATGTCCCACAAGATGCATGTATATTGAGACAATGTAGACAATATATGAGAATCCATTAGCTTAAAGGCAAAAACATTCACTCACCCATCTTCTTATAGTGCAGGGGCTGAGTATTACTTCCCAAGTAGGTGCCGGCTTCAAAGAAACTTTGTAGTTCACAAGTCGGTATGAGCCCTCCGGATATGCAAATCCCTGTTGTTTGTTCAAAGGGGAGAATGTTTGCCTGCTGCTGGAGGCGGAAAGTGCCAGGACAAACCGCCAAACAATTTTCACAAATGAAGAGCTTCCACAGCAGTGGAAAATCCAGCATGAAATGGACCAAGAGAGGTAGAACTTAAAATATTAGCTTTATTAGGTATGCATTAAGAAACTTGTGGGTGTCCACAGTAAATCACCCAATATCACAGCGTAGATAGAGTCAGCCTAGTAGCCCAACATAATACACTCCAACATGTTTCGTGCTGCAACAGCACTTCGTCAGGGATAGTAAGGGGTTAACTGCTCAGCCGTTATACGCATGTTTTGTCCAATCAGATACATGCACCATCTCAAAACCAATCATAATACCTCAGAAAAGGCTGTCATGTTGACTATTCATATTGATTGCACACTATTACATTTTATAATCCATAGAGCCATTATGTGTGTGATTCAACATCTACATGAAAGGGTCTTTTTATACATCAACAGAAAGACCTTAATACACACAACCAAAGAGAATAGTGACAGGTGTATACTATATTGTTTTATTTACACAAGGTCCTTTTTTTCAATTTTCTCGATATAACTGTATTTTTCTATTAAAACTTTTTCATCCTTTTATAAATTAGTATCTGTAGTCGAGTAACCCAATGTTTTATTTGATGTTTTTTTTACAAATGATTGTATTTTTATCCTGCTCACCTGTTGCACACATCTAAGTAAAACCAGATAATGCGAATGAACCAATCAATATGAATAGTCAACATGACAGCCTTTTCTGAGGTATTATGATTGGTTTTGAGATGGTGCATGTATCTGATTGGACAAAAAATGCGTATAACGGCTGAGCAGTTAACCCCTTACTATCCCTGACGAAGTGCTGTTGCAGCACGAAACATGTTGGAGTGTATTATGTTGGGCTACTAGGCTGACTCTATCTACGCTGTGATATTGGGTGATTTACTGTGGACACCCACAAGTTTCTTAATGCATACCTAATAAAGCTAATATTTTAAGTTCTACCTCTCTTGGTCCATTTCATGCTGGATTTTCCACTGCTGTGGAAGCTCTTCATTAGTAAATATTGACACTGATCAGTGTGGATCTCCCTCCCTCTCCTCACTTGCGTTTTTGTGGGAGAGAGAGATCTGTGTTGAGAGATTTAGTTACTTATATTAGTTATGGTTTAAAAATTGTAAAACCCAAAAGGTTATTTTCAGAGCCATTAACCCCTAGCTTGCCAGTGATCACTACAAATCACTGGCTCTTGCACAAAAGCACTTTTTTGCTCTGTGCATTTTTTTAGGGGTTAATTTATTTTAGTATTTTTTGTGAGACCCAAAGGCTTTTATCAGAGCCATTTAGTTAATTTAAATGTTGATTTTATTTTTTTTTAGTAATTAAAGGGACAGTCTAGTATAAATTAAACTTTCATTATTCAGATAGGACTTGTAACTTTAATCAACTTTCCAATTTACTTTTATCATCAAATTTGCTTTTTTCTCTTGGTATTCTTAGTTTAAACTAAACATAGGTAGGATCATATGCTAATTTCTAAGCCTTTGAGGGCTGCCTCTTATCACATGCTTTTTAAATCTGTTTTCAACACAAAGAGACAAAAAGTACACATGGGCCATAGAGATAACACTGTGTTCAGGCACAGGAGGTTATTTAAGATTTAGCACAAAACAATGCTAAATGTAAGACAATAGATAATAAACAGTCACAGTCATGTGATCAGGGGGCTGGAAGAAGGTTCCTAGATACAAGGTAATCACAGAGGTAAAAAGTTTCTTAATATAACTGTGTTGGTTATGCAAAACTGGGGAATGGGTAATAAAGGGATTATCTATGTTTTAAAACAATAACAATTCTATGGTAGACTGTCCCTTTAACCCCTAGATTGCCAGTGATCACTATAAATCACTGGCTCTTGCACAAAAGTACTTTTTTGCTCTGTGCATTTTTTTAGGGGTTAATTTCTTATAGTATTTTTTTGTGAGACCCAAAGGCTCTTATCAGAGCCATTTAGTTAATTTAAATTTTGTGGGGTTTTTTTTTTTAGTATTTTTTTTTATAGTGCTTTGGAGGCATATGCCATCCTTGCGTCAGAGTCAGGCGCCTCTATGTCAGACTCAGACCCCAATTTTGACCCTGTGATATGCTCAGATACATCATTAGATAGTCTCAACTGATAGTGATGTATCTGTGGCTGCCACCCCCCCCTGCCAGAAGGAGACGTGTTGCTCCAGCTGTCATTCCTGCTGAAGGGTGGGTAATGCCTCATCTCCAGAGGCCCGATCCCTTCACAGCAAATCCTGGCATAAATGTGGATGTGGCCGGATTTAGCCCCCAGCAGTTTATGGAGGTTTTTCTAGGCGATGATGTATTGGGGAACATTGTCACCCAAACTAATTTAAATGCCTATCAGTTCCGTGCTGCAAAGCCTGACAGTTTTCTGGCAAAGCAGCAATGGGCCCCCATCGATGTGCCAGAATTTTAAAAATTCTGGGCATTGACTATGCTGATGGGCATCATAAAGAAACCCTTTATCCACTCCTACTGAAGCAGTAGCCCCATTCGCTCTACCCCCATTTTCTCCCAAAGTATGTCGAGGCAGAGGTTTGAAATGATTCTGCACTTTAGCCTGTGCCCCCCTAGGGAGCATACCCAGTTTGACAGGCTGTATAAAATCTGCCCACTGATTACCCACTTTGCTGCCAGGTTTGCAAAGGCTTATACACCTGGAAGGAATATATGTGTGGATGAATCCCTGATGAAGTATAAGGGAAGGATTAGATTCAAGCAGTATATTCCTTCCAAGCGCTCCAGATATGGAGTAAAGGTGTATAAGCTCTGATAGAGCGAGAGTGGGTATATTCAGGCCTTCCGGGTGTATGAGGGAATGGATAGCCACCTTGACCCTCCAGGTTGCCTAGAACATATGGGAACTACTGGCAAGATTGTCTGGGACCTGATTACCCCCTAATGAGGGGGGTAATAACAAAGGGTACCACTTGTATTTGGATAATTTTTATACAAGTGTCCTTTTGTTTAAGCTACTGTATTGCTTTGATACAGTAGCTTGCGGTACAATTAAAAAGAACCGTACAGGTTTCCCAGGACAACTTGTATGCCCCCGGCTACAAAAGGGGTAGACCTCAGCTCTGTGCCAAGAGGAGTTGTTGGCACTTAAAGGGACACTGAACACAATTTTTTTCTTTTGTGATTCAGATAGAGCATGCAATTTTAAGCAACTTTCTAATTTACTCCTATTATCAAATTGTCTTCGTTCTTTTGGTATCTTTATTTGTAAAAGAAGGCATCTAAACTTTTTCTTGGTTCAGACTCTGGACAGCACTTTATTATTGCTGGATACATTTATCCACCAATCAGCAAGGACAACCCAGGTTGTTCACCAAAAATGGGCCGGCATCTAAACTTACATTTTTGCATTTCAAATAAAGATACCAAGAGAATAAAGAAAAACAGAATTTATGTTTACCTGATAAATTTCTTTCTTTTGCGATGTACCGAGTCCACAGATTCATCCTAACTTGTGGGATATTGTCCTTCCTGACAGGAAGTAGCAAAGAGAGCACCACAGCAGAGCTGTCTATATAGCTCCCCCCTTAACTCCACCCCCCAGTCATTCGACCGAAGGCCAAGGAAGAAAATGAGAAACTATAAAGGTGCAGAGGTGACTGAAGTTTACATAAAAAATACTATCTGTGGTGAATAGACAGGGCGTGCCGTGGACTCTGTACATCGCAAAAGAAAGAAATTTATCAGGTAAGCATAAATTCTGTTTTCTTTTGCAAGATGTACCGAGTCCACGGATTCATCCTAACTTGTGGGATACCAATACTAAAGCTTTAGGACATGGATGAAGGGAGGGACAAGACAGGAACCTAAACGGAAGGCACCACTGCTTGCAAAACCTCTCCCAAAAATAGCCTCCGAAGAAGCAAAAGTATCAAATTTGTAAAATTTGGAAAAGGTATGAAGCGAAGACCAAGTCGCAGCCTTACAAATTTGTTCAACAGAAGCATCATTTTTAAAAGCCCATGTGGAAGCCACCGCTCTAGTGGAGTGAGCTGTAATTCTTTCAGGAGGCTGCTGTCCAGCAGTCTCATAAGCCAAACGGATGATGCTTTTCAGCCAAAAGGAAGGAGAGGTAGCCGTAGCCTTTTGACCTCTACGCTTTCCAGCATAGACAACAAACAAAGAAGATGATTGGCGAAAATCTTTGGTTGCCTGCAAATAAAACCTCAAGGCACGAACCACGTCCAAGTTGTGCAACAGACGGTCCTTCTTAGAAGGAAGATTAGGACACAATCTCCAAGCAGTCAGTTGCAGAGAAATTAGATTTGGATGCTTGAATGGACCTTGAATCAAAAGGTCCCTTCTCAGTGGCAGAGTCCATGGTGGCAGAGATGACATGTCCACCAGGTCTGCATACCAAGTCCTGAGGGGCCACGCAGGCGCTATCAAAATCACAGAAGCTCTCTCCTGTTTGATTCTGGCAATCAGACACAGAAGGAGAGGGAATGGTGGAAACACATAAGCCAGGTTGAACGACCAGGGTACTGCTAGAGCATCTTTCAGTACTGCCTGAGGATCCCTTGACCTGGATCCGTAACGAGGAAGTTTGGCGTTCTGACGAGACGCCATCAGATCCAATTCTGGTGTGCCCCATAGCTGAACCAGTTGAGCAAACACCTCCGGATGGAGCTCCCGCTCCCCCGGATGAAAAGTCTGACGACTTAGAAAATCTGCCTCCCAGTTCTCCACCCCTGGGATATAGATCGCTGATAGATGGCAAGAGTGAGTCTCTGCCCATCAGATTATCCTGGAAACTTCTATCATCGCCAAGGAACTCCTTGTTCCCCCCTGATGATTGATATAAGCTACAGTCGTGATGTCCGACTGAAACCTGATGAATCCGGCCGAAGCCAGCTGAGGCCACGCCTGAAGAGCATTGAATATCGCTCTTAATTCCAGAATATCTATCGGTAGGAGGGCCTCCTCCTGAGTCCACAAACCCTGTGCTTTCAGGGAATTCCAGACTGCACCCCAGCCCAGTAGGCTGGCGTCCGTCGTCACAATAACCCACGCTGGCCTGCGGAAACACATTCCCCTGGACAGGTGATTCTGTGACAACCACCAAAGACGAGAGTCTCTGGTCTCTTGATCCAGATTTATCTGAGGAGATAAATCTGCATAATCCCCATTCCACTGTTTGAGCATGCATAGTTGCAGTGGTCTGAGATGCAAGCTAGCAAACGGAACTATGTCCATTGCCGCTACCATAAGTCCGATTACCTCAATACACTGAGCCACTGAGGGCCGAGGAATGGAATGAAGAGCTCAGCAGGTAGTTAAAATCTTTGATTTCCTGACCTCCGTCAGAAATATTTTCATGTCCACCGAATCTATCAGAGTTCCCAGGAATGGAACTCTTGTGAGAGGAATAAGAGAACTCATTTTCACGTTCACCTTCCACCCGTGAGATCTTAGAAAGGCCAACACTAAGTCCGTGTGAGACTTGGCAAGTTGGAAAGTCGACACTTGAATTAAAATGTCGTCTAGATAAAGCGCCACTGTTATGCCCCTCGGCCTTAGGACTGCCAGAAGGGACCCTAGCACCTTTGTGAAGATTCTTGGCGCCGTGGCCAACCTGAAGGGAAGAGCCACAAACTAGTAATGCCTGTCCAGAAAGGCAAACCTGAGGAACTGGTGATGATCTTTGTGGATAGGAATGTGTAGATACGCATCCTTTAGATCCACGGTAGTCATATATTGACCCTCCTGGATCATTGGTAAAATAGTCTGAATGGTCTCCATCTTGAAGGATGGAACTCTTAGGAATTGGTTTAGGATCTTGAGATCTAGAATTGGTCAGAAGGTTCCCTCTTTTTTGGGAACCACAAACAGATTGGAGTAGAAACCTTGCCCCTGTTCTGTTTTCGGAACTGGGCAGATCACTCCCATGGTAAAAAGGTCTTCTACACAGTGTAAGAACGCCTCTCTTTTTGTCTGGTTTACAGACAATTGAGAAAGATGGAACCTCCCCCTTGGAGGAGAATCTTTGAAATATAGGAGATACCCCTGGGTTACAATTTCTACGGCCCAGGAGTCCTGAACGTCTTTTGCCCAGGCCTGAGCAAAGAGAGAAAGTCTGCCCCCTACTTGATCCGGTCCCGGATCGGGGGCTACCGCTTCATGCTGTCTTAGTGGCAGCAGCAGGCTTTTTGGCCTGTTTACCCTTGTTCCAAGCCTGGTAAGGTCTTCAGGTTGGCTTGGATTGAGCAAAGTTCCCCTCTTGCTTTGCAGCAGGGGAAGAGGAAGCGGGACCACCCTTGAAGTTTCGAAAAGAACAAAAATGATTTTGTTTGGTCCTTGTCTTATTTGACTTATCTTGAGGGAGGGCATGACCCTTCCCTCCAGTGATGTCTGAAATGATCTCTTTCAGTGCAGGCCCGAATAGGGTCTTACCTTTAAAAGGGATGGTCAAAAGCTTAGATTTAGATGACACATCAGCTGACCAGGACTTAAGCCATAACGCTCTTCGCGCTAAAATGGCAAAACCTGAATTCTTTGCCGCTAACTTAGCAAGATGAAATGCGGCGTCTGTAATAAAAGAATTAGCCAACTTAAGGGCCTTAATTGTGTCCAAAATATCATCTAGTGGGGTCTCCATCTGAAGAGCCTCAAACCAAAAAGCAGCTGCAGTGGTTACCGGAACAATGCACGCTATAGGTTGAAGAAGAAAACCCTGATGAACAAAAATTTTCTTTAGGAGACTCTCTAACTTTCTATCCATAGGATCAATGAAAGCACAACTGTCTTCAATAGGTATAGTTGTACGCTTAGCCAGAGTAGAAATAGCTCCCTCCACCTTAGGGACCGTCTGCCATGAGTCCTTTATGGTGTCAGAAATGGGGAACATTTTCTTAAAAACAGGAGGGGGAACAAACGGAATACTGGTCTATCCCACTCCTTAGTAACAATGTCCGAAATCCTCTTAGGGACCGCAAAAACAGTGTAAACAGGAACCTCTAAATATTTGTCCATTTTACACAATTTCTCTGGAACGACAATAGGGTCACAATCATCCAGAGTAGCTAAAACCTCCCTGAGCAATAAACGGAGGTGCTCTAGCTTAAATTTACATGCCGTCATATCTGAATCTGTCTGAGGGAACATCTTTCCTGAATCAGAAATCTCTCCCTCGGACATCAAATCCCTCCATCCCCACCTCAGAACATTGTGAGGGAATATCGGATACGGCTACTAAAGCGTCAGAAGCCTCAGCATTTGTTCTTAACCCAGAGCTACTGCGCTTCCCTTGCAACCCTGGCAGTTTAGATAAAACCTCTGTGAGGGTAGTATTCATAACTGAAGCCATATCTTGCAAGGTGAAAGAATTAGACGCACTAGAAGTACTTGGCGTCGCTTGTGCGGGTGTAACTGGTTGTGACACTTGGGGAGAACTAGATGGCGAAACCTGATTTACTCTGTCTGAGAATCATTTAATGCCAAATTCTTATAAGTCAAAATATGCTCTTTGCAATTTATAGACATATCAGTACAATTGGGACACATTCTTAGAGGGGGTTCCACAATGGCTTCTAAACAAATTGAACAATGAGTTTCCTCAGTGTCAGACATGTTTAACAGGCTAGTAATGAACAAACAAGCTTGGAAAACACTTTATTTAATGAAAAAAACACAATTTGCAAAAACGGTACTGTACCTTTAAGAGAAAAAAAAGGCATACACAAAATGCAAAACAGGTTAAAATTGCTTCAAAAATTCCGAAATTTTAACAGTGTACCCACTAAGCCTTAGAAGGATTGCATCACAAGTAAAAAAGCAATAGACTCCCAAATGAAAAAAACGGATTGATAAGTGTCTAAAACCAGTTAAAACCCCCTAAAGCACCTTGCCACAGCTCTGCTGTGGCCCTCCTGCCCGTAGGAAGCGAAAATATGGGGTTTAAAGCTTCAATTAGTCCCTCAGAAGACTCTCAGGACCTCAGGAGAAGTTGCTTGCTGCTTGTAAATGTAGGCCCCGCCCACCTCACTCGATGTTGCTGGGGCCTACACAAAACTAACAAACCCTGCCTGAAAGCCATGTGGGTTATAAACAACCCCAAAGAACCCTCAAGCAAATGTCCCATAAAACAGAAAACGTTACTCCCAGACACAAAAACGTTTGTCCCAAATTCACATAACAACCTGAGTGCCCACAAAAAATGAACCCTTTATGCAAGCTAGTAAAAACCTCTGATAACACTAGGATTACTGCTTACCCTTCCCCTAATGGGGACACTGTCAGCCTTTCTGAGTTAACACAGTCTCTGCAGAAAATATGACTGAACATACCTCATTGCTGTATAGCAAGAAAACGTTCCTCACACTGAAGTTTTCCAGTACTCCTCAGCTTCTGTGGGAACAGCAGTGGACCTTAGTTACAAATGCTAAGATCATCATCCTCCAGGCAGAAATCTTCATCTATGTCCTGCCTGAGAGTAAATAGTACAACACCGGTACCATTTAAAAATAACAAACACTTGATTGAAGATAAAATAAAACTAATAGTTTAACACCTCTTCTCTTTACCCTTCCTGCTTAGAGCCAGCAAAGAGAATGACTGGGGGTGGAGTTAAGGGGGGAGCTATATAGACAGCTCTGCTTTGGTGTTCTCTTTGCTACTTCCTGTCAGGAAGGACAACATCCCACAAATTAGGATGAATCCGTGGACTCGGTGCATCTTGCAAAAGAAATTTGATAATAGGAGTAAATTAGAAAGTTGCTTAAAATGTCATGCTCACATAGCATATACTTTAGAACAATTCGGACTCACAGGTCACTTCCTCAGATTTTTCAATAATCTATATAAATACGCCTCCACGAGGATAATAGTAAATGGTCTATATACACAGAGCATAAAACTAGAGAAATTTACGAGACAGGGCTGTCCTCTCTCCCCGCTTCTATTCGATCTAGCTATCGAACCCCTCACGATTCAGATTAGGCAACAATTAGACGGAATCAAGATTAATAAAAAAATACTGCAAATTGCCCTATACGCTGATGACGTATTGGTTTACATATCAAATACCTCTAGAAATATACCAAAACTCCTTGCAATAATCCAACAGTTTGGATCATTCTCAGGCTATAGTGTAAATGCTGTGAAATCGGAGATGATTTGGGTTAGACAAACTCAGGATTCACCAACATCTATTCCTTTTAATATAGTTCGGGATTCATTTAAATATTTAGGCATTTGGATATCATCTAATCCTGACAATTGGTATACTCTGAACATACTTCCGGTTTTAACCAATATAAAAGAAACCTTAAAAAATTGGCAGAATCTCCCTCTCTCGTTGTTGGGGCGCATAGCCCTTTACAAAATGGTCCTTCTTCCCAAAATCCTATATGTTCTCCAGAATAATAATTGCTTCTTAAAACAAAGGACGTCATTGCATTTAACACTGTTTTACGAACATTTATTTGGCAGAACAGAAAATCAAGAATTTCGCTAGCCAGATTAGCTCTACCCAGGAATCTAGGAGGATTATCTCTCCCTGATCTTCGCTCATATAACCAAGTATTCCTCGCCAGAATTGTAGCAGACTGGCTTACTAATAGTAATTATATAACGAATGGAGAATTAGAGAGTAGTATAGTATACCCATTTTCACTAACAGCCCTGATTCACTGTAATGGTAAAACAATACCTATAGAAGTAAAAAAGAAAAGATCTATATTTAATCCAATCTGCATGTGGAGAAAAATTTGTCTCTCTCTTCACATTAAGCCTGAGATCTCAAGATATACCTCAATAACGAATAACTCCCAGTTCCCAGCAGGAGTTCAGTCTGTTCTATTCTCTAATTGGGCAACATTAGGTTTGGTGAAGGTTGATCAACGTTTGGACTTCGAAAGGAGATGCATTAGGACATTTGACTCCCTTAGGCAGGAATTTCATATCCCTAATCAAAACTTTTTCGCGTACCTGCAGGTGAGACACTTTGTCCTTAAACAGATTGCTGACTACGGGTGGGACTGGTTGCTGGGAGAGGTGGAGAATTGGTTAATGTTAATCAAAAATGGGTTCACGTCAATTTTATTCATTTATCAAACTTTTATTTCATTTAAAGGCCCTGACACAATGGAAAAACAGAATTTATGCTTACCTGATAAATTACTTTCTCCAACGGTGTGTCCGGTCCACGGCGTCATCCTTACTTGTGGGATATTCTCTTCCCCAACAGGAAATGGCAAAGAGTCCCAGCAAAGCTGGTCACATGATCCCTCCTAGGCTCCGCCCACCCCAGTCATTCGACCGACGGACAGGAGGAAATATATATAGGAGAAACCATATGGTACCGTGGTGACTGTAGTTAGAGAAAATAATTCATCAGACCTGATTAAAAAACCAGGGCGGGCCGTGGACCGGACACACCGTTGGAGAAAGTAATTTATCAGGTAAGCATAAATTCTGTTTTCTCCAACATTGGTGTGTCCGGTCCACGGCGTCATCCTTACTTGTGGGAACCAATACCAAAGCTTTAGGACACGGATGAAGGGAGGGAGCAAATCAGGTCACCTAAACGGAAGGCACCACAGCTTGCAAAACCTTTCTCCCAAAAATAGCCTCCGAAGAAGCAAAAGTATCAAATTTGTAAAATTTGGCAAAAGTGTGCAGTGAAGACCAAGTCGCTGCCTTACATATCTGGTCAACAGAAGCCTCGTTCTTGAAGGCCCATGTGGAAGCCACAGCCCTAGTGGAGTGAGCTGTAATTTTTTCAGGAGGTTGCCGTCCGGCAGTCTCATAAGCCAATTGGATAATACTTTTAAGCCAAAAGGAAAGAGAGGTAGAAGTCGCTTTTTGACCTCTCCTTTTACCAGAATAAACAACAAACAAGGAAGATGTTTGTCTGAAATCTTTAGTAGCCTCTAAATAGAACTTTAGAGCACGGACAACGTCCAAATTGTGTAACAAACGTTCCTTCTTTGAAACTGGATTCGGACACAAAGAAGGTACAACTATCTCCTGGTTAATATTTTTGTTAGAAACAACCTTAGGAAGAAAACCAGGCTTAGTACGCAAAACCACCTTATCTGCATGGAACACCAGATAGGGCGGAGAACACTGCAGAGCAGATAACTCTGAAACTCTTCTAGCAGAAGAAATTGCAACTAAAAACAAAACTTTCCAAGATAGTAACTTAATATCTATGGAATATAAAGGTTCAAACGGAACCCCTTGAAGAACTGAAAGAACAAGATTTAGACTCCAGGGAGGAGTCAAAGGTCTGTAAACAGGCTTGATCCTAACCAGAGCCTGAACAAAAGCTTGAACATCTGGCACAGCTGCCAGTCTTTTGTGTAGTAAGACAGATAAAGCAGAGATCTGTCCTTTTAGAGAACTTGCAGATAATCCTTTCTCCAAACCTTCTTGTAGAAAGGAGAGAATCTTAGGAATTTTTATCTTATTCCATGGGAATCCTTTGGATTCACACCAACAGATATATTTTTTCCATATTTTATGGTAAATTTTTCTAGTCACAGGTTTTCTGGCCTGAACCAGAGTATCTATAACAGAATCTGAAAACCCACGCTTTGATAGAATCAAGCGTTCAATCTCCAAGCCGTCAGTTGGAGGGAGACCAGATTTGGATGTTCGAATGGACCCTGAACAAGAAGGTCCTGTCTCAAAGGTAGCTTCCATGGTGGAGCCGATGACATATTCACCAGGTCTGCATACCAAGTCCTGCGTGGCCACGCAGGAGGTATCAAGATCACCGAGGCCCTCTCCTGATTGATCCTGGCTACCAGCCTGGGAATGAGAGGAAACGGTGGGAATACATAAGCTAGGTTGAAGGTCCAAGGTGCTACTAGTGCATCTACTAGAGTCGCCTTGGGATCCCTGGATCTGGACCCGTAGCAAGGAACCTTGAAGTTCTGACGAGACGCCATCAGATCCATGTCTGGAATGCCCCATAATTGAGTTATTTGGGCAAAGATTTCCGGATGGAGTTCCCACTCCCCCGGATGGAATGTCTGACGACTCAGAAAATCCGCTTCCCAATTTTCCACTCCTGGGATGTGGATCGCAGACAAGTGGCAGGAGTGATCCTCCGCCCATTGAATTATTTTGGTCACTTCTTTCATCACCAGGGAACTCTTTGTTCCCCCCTGATGATTGATATAAGCAACGGTCGTCATGTTGACTGATTGGAACCTTATGAATTTGGCCTTTGCTAGTTGAGGCCAAGCTCTGAGAGCATTGAATATCGCTCTCAGATCCAGAATGTTTATCGGGAGAAGAGACTCTTCCCGAGACCATAGTCCCTGAGCTTTCAGGGATTCCCAGACCGCGCCCCAGCCCACTAGACTGGCGTCGGTCGTGACAATGACCCACTCTGGCCTGCGGAAGCTCATTCCCTGGGACAGATGGTCCAGGGTCAGCCACCAATGGAGTGAATCTCTGGTCTTTTGATCTACTTGAATTATTGGAGACAAGTCTGTATAATCCCCATTCCACTGTTTGAGCATGCACAGTTGTAATGGTCTTAGATGAATTCGTGCAAAAGGAACTATGTCCATTGTTGCAACCATCAATCCTACTACTTCCATGCACTGCGCTATGGAAGGATGAGGAACAGAATGAAGCACTTGACGAGAGCTTAGAAGTTTTGATTTTCTGACCTCTGTCAGAAAAATCCTCATTTCTAAGGAATCTATTATTGTTCCCAAGAAGGGAACTCTTGTTGACGGGGACAGAGAACTTTTTTCTTTGTTCACCTTCCATCCGTGAGATCTGAGAAAGGCTAGAACGATGTCCGTATGAGCCTTTGCTTTTGACAGGGACGACGCTTGTATTAGAATGTCGTCCAAGTAAGGTACTACTGCAATGCCCCTTGGTCTTAGAACCGCTAGAAGGGACCCTAGCACCTTTGTGAAAATCCTTGGAGCAGTGGCTAATCCGGATGGGAGGGCCACAAACTGGTAATGTTTGTCCAGAAAAGCGAACCTTAGGAACTGATGAAGTTCTTTGTGGATAGGAATATGTAGGTACGCATCCTTTAGATCCACGGTAGTCATAAATTGACTTTCCTGGATGGTGGGTAGAATCGTTCGAATAGTTTCTATTTTGAACGATGGTACCCTGAGAAATTTGTTTAGGATCTTCAAATCCAAAATTGGTCTGAACGTTCCCTCTTTTTTGGGAACTAAGAAACAGATTGGAATAAAATCCCATTCCTTGTTCCTTTATTGGAACTGGGTGTATCACTCCCATCTTTAACAGGTCTTCTACACAATGTAAGAATGCCTGTCTCTTTATTTGGTTTGAGGATAAGTGAGACTTGTGGAACCTTCCCCTTGGGGGTAGTTCCTTGAATTCCAGGAGATAACCTTGAGAAACTATTTCTAGCGCCCAAGGATCCTGAACATCTCTTGCCCAAGCCTGAGCAAAGAGAGAGAGCCTGCCCCCCACCAGATCCGGTCCCGGATCGGGGGCTACTCCTTCATGCTGTTTTGTTAGCAGTGGCAGGCTTCTTGGCCTGCTTACCCTTGTTCCAGCCTTGCATTGGTTTCCAGGCTGGTTTGGGTTGTGAGGCATTACCCTCTTGCTTAGAGGATGCAGAATTAGAGGCTGGTCCGTTTCTGCGAAAGGGACGAAAATTAGGTTTATATTTAGCCTTAAAAGACCTATCCTGTGGAAGGGCGTGGCCCTTTCCTCCAGTGATGTCTGAAATAATCTCTTTCAATTCTGGTCCAAATAAAGTTTTACCTTTGAAAGGGATGTTAAGCAATTTAGTCTTGGATGACACATCCGCTGACCAAGACTTTAGCCAAAGCGCTCTGCGCGCCACGATAGCAAACCCTGAATTTTTCGCCGCTAATCTGGCTAATTGCAAAGCGGCATCTAAAATAAAAGAGTTAGCCAATTTAAGTGCGTGAACTCTGTCCATAACCTCCTCATATGGAGTTTCTCTACTGAGCGACTTTTCTAGTTCCTCGAACCAGAACCACGCTGCCGTAGTGACAGGAACAATGCATGAAATTGGTTGTAGAAGGTAGCCTTGCTATACAAAAATCTTTTTAAGCAAGCCTTCCAATTTTTTATCCATAGGATCTTTGAAAGCACAACTATCTTCGATAGGAATAGTAGTGGGTTTGTTTAGAGTAGAAACTGCCCCCTCGACCTTGGGGACTGTCTGCCATAAGTCCTTTCTGGGGTCGACCATAGGAAATAATTTCTTAAATATAGGGGGGGGAACAAAAGGTATGCCGGGCTTTTCCCACTCCTTATTTACTATGTCCGCCACCCGCTTGGGTATAGGAAAAGCGTCGGGGGGCACCGGAACCTCTAGGAACCTGTCCATCATGCATAATTTCTCTGGAATGACCAAATTGTCACAATCATCCAGAGTAGATAACACCTCCTTAAGCAGTGTGCGGAGATGTTCTAATTTAAATTTAAATGTCACAACATCAGGTTCAGCTTGATGAGAAATTTTTCCTGAATCTGAAATTTCTCCATCAGACAAAACCTCCCTCATGGCCCCTTCAGATTGGTGTGAGGGTATGACAGAACAATTATCATCAGCGCCCTCTTGCTCTTCAGTGTTTAAAACAGAGCAATCGCGCTTTCTCTGATAAGTAGGCATTTTGGATAAAAGATTTGCTATGGAGTTATCCATTACAGCCGTTAATTGTTGCATGGTAATAAGTATTGGCGCACTAGATGTACTAGGGGCCTCCTGCATGGGCAAAACTGGTGTAGACACAGTAGGAGATGATGTAGTATCATGTTTACTCCCCTCATTTGAGGAATCATCTTGGGCAATATCATTATCTGTGGCAGTACTGTCCTTACTTTGTTTGGACGCTATGGCACAATTATCACATAAATTTAAATGGGGAGACACATTGGCTTTCATACATATAGAACATAGCTTATCTGAAGGTACAGACATGTTAAACAGGCTTAAACTTGTCAACAAAGCACAAAAAACGTTTTAAAATAAAACCGTTACTGTCACTTTAAATTTCAAACAGAAAACACTTTATTACTGAATATGTGAAAAAGTATGAAGGAATCGTTCAAAAATTACCAAAATTTCACCACAGTGTCTTAAAGCCTTAGAAGTATTGCACACCAAATTTCAGAGCTTTAACCCTTAAAATAACGGAACCGGAGCCGTTTTTAAATTTAACCCCTATACAGTCCCAGATATAGTCTTTGCTAAGACCCAACCAAGCCCTGAGGGGAATACGATACCAAATGACGCCTTCTAGAAGCTTTTTCAGAGATTTTTAGACCCTCACACATGCATCTGCATGCCCTGTTCTCAAAAAACAACTGCGCATTAATGGCGCGAAAATGAGGCTCAGTCTATAACTAGAAAGGCCCCTTGACTGAAAAAGGTGTCCAAAACAGTGCCTGCCGTTTTATAAGCGTTCCCCAAGATTATAAATGCCAATTGTTAGCCTAAATCTGAATAATATGCCCAAATAAAGCAATCGATTTAGCCCATAAAAATGTCTACCAGTTTTTTAGCCCATATTAAGCCCTATATTCTGTTTGTTTGACTAAGAAAAAGGCTTACCGGTCCCCATGAGGGGAAATGACAGCCTTCCAGCATTACACAGTCTTGTTAGAAATATGGCTAGTCATACCTTAAGCAGAAAAGTCTGCTAACTGTTTCCCCCAACTGAAGTTACTTCATCTCAACAGTCCTATGTGGAAACAGCAATCGATTTTAGTTACTGTCTGCTAAAATCATCTTCCTCTTACAAACAGAAATCTTCATCCTTTTCTGTTTCAGAGTAAATAGTACATACCAGCACTATTTTAAAATAACAAACACTTGATAGAAGAATAAAAACTACATTTAAACACCAAAAAACTCTTAACCATCTCCGTGGAGATGTTGCCTGTGCAACGGCAAAGAGAATGACTGGGGTGGGCGGAGCCTAGGAGGGATCATGTGACCAGCTTTGCTGGGACTCTTTGCCATTTCCTGTTGGGGAAGAGAATATCCCACAAGTAAGGATGACGCCGTGGACCGGACACACCAATGTTGGAGAAAACTTTACTCCAAGTGGTCCTTAATGCTTGGACAAGACTCCTTAGATCCAGCCCTTCTCACTTACTCGATTCACGAGGTCTCTCAAGGCACTCTTTCTGCTACTTGGAGGGAGTCGCACGTAAGGCTCCTACACATGACCTATTTTACCCCAGAAAAGGGCTTCAAATGTAGGACTACTGGGTTTAACAAATGCCCAAAATGCTCACTTAAAGCGGCCGGCCTTCTGCATATGATATGGGACTGCCCAAAAATTCATAACTTCTGGCTTAAAGTACAATACTGGCTCAACAATATAGTTAAGGTTCCCTCCTTTAAATTCGCCTCTAGGAGGATAGTCTTTCTTGCCGACAATCCCGGCACAACACATGATAACAATAAAATTATAAATAAGGTAATTTTAGCGGTCAGATATTTGATCTTAAAAAAATGGAAAATAAAAACTACTCCAAGTATTACTGAAGTTAAAAATTGCTTAAAGAAGCAGTGTATCATTGAACAACTTGATACTAACTTACAAAATGATAAAGACATAAGGAGTTTTTTTTCTAAGTGGACCCAATTTATTAAAGCTCTTCCCCCGAGTGAGATTGAGTATATAATCTATCCCTTTAGGGACTCTGAATTGATCTTACTGGGGATCTGGTAGCATGTAAAGTATTTAATGGAATATTGAGAGGGCTGGAGAGGTGGGGGAGAGGAAGGGAAGTATTACACAATCCCCTCCTTTTTTTTTTTTTTTTTTCACTTTGTGGTTAACGATTAAGTCTACTTAGATACTCCCGCTACACATTTTGTGTGGTTCGAAGGTTCTTCTAGGTTATCCGCTGATAGAACCTAAATATTTTATATAGAAAATAAAAACTTAAGAAAGAGATATGAGATAAGAGATTTTCAGAACGACACATGATATATTATAACTTTTGTATGATATGTAGTTATCTGATTTATTTTCCCTATTTGTGTCTACCACCTGTACACCTCCCCACCCTGCGAGGCGGGGGGAAGGTACTATTTATGTTGTTATATCTCTTTCTATTGTAAATAAAAATGTAAAAAAAAAATGTCATGCTCTATCTGAATCATGAAAGAAAAAAGTTGTCTTCAGTGTCCCTTTAAGTACAGAGACAAGAAGGATGTGTACCTTTTTACCACCATCCACGAGAGGACTGTGGAAGTCTCTGTACGTGGCAGAGCTGAAAGCCTAAGGAAGCCAGTGTGCATCAAGGCTTATAACCGGCATATGGGTGGAGCTGATTTGGCAGATCAGGTGCTACAGCCCTACCAAATTATGCGGAGGACAAGGGACTGGAACAAAAAGGTTGCAATTTACTTCATGCAGATTGCAACCCACAACACTTTTTTTGTTGTTCAAAAAAGCAAACCCTGGAATGAAACAGACTTTTTTTTTACAGTTTCAGCTCATTTTGGGGATTTTGTACCAAGATGCATCTGCTCCCCAGGCAGTGATGGGAGAGAGCAGAGTTGGGGCTACTCATTTTATTTTTAAAATCCCCCCTACTGCCGCAAATCAGAAACCTCAAAACAAAATGCAGATTCTGTACCAAGAGGGGGCAGAGAAGGGACCCCACCTTCTACTGTCCTGATTGCCCAGGACAGCCTGGACTCTGCATTGGGGACTGCTTCAAGCGGTATCACACACACTAGTACATTTTTTTAAAAAAAATTGCCTTTTGGGGGGGGGGGGGGGGTTATGTTTACTGATACTGAGCTTGTTTGTTTTCGTTTTTTACTGTCACTGTGCCAAAGTTTTACATTTCACTGTTCTATTTTTTATAAGCGCTAAAATTGGTGCAGTATTTTACCAAAACCCCTGTCAAACCTATGCATGGGGGGCATGGGTGTACTCAGGGGGTCTTGCAGAAAACAAACTGGAGTGTTTTCTTGCAATAACTTACAACAAGCTCTCCTAAATCATAGTCAAAAAGCAATGTGTGTGTAAAAATCAAAATTAAAATATTACCTCTATACACTTTCTCCAATTTTTTTGGCTAAAACGGTTGCATCAAAGCACTCCATAAACAATACCTTGGGGTGTCAACTTTTCAAATATATGCACATTCATGGAAAGCAAATACACTGGGGTATGTAAAAAGACCCCCAAAAAGATGATAGGCAAAGAAAATATGTTAAATGTGAAAAAAAATCACAAACACGTCAGGCATTTAGCATTGCACCCCCCAAACAAGCCAACAAACCTATGCATAGGTGGTATCACTGTACTCAGGAGATGTTGGTGAACACATATTGGGGTCTTCTTTGGCAGTAACACATAACAGGAGCTGATAATCCATGTCTAAAGTACAATGTATGTGAAACATAACACAAAAAAATGACTACCCAATAGTTTGACAAAGACTGGTGGTTGAATTAGTGCATGAATAGTGTTACAATACCAGCATTTCAAATACCCTAGTGTGTCTTCTTTCCAACAATATATGGTTTGATGGGGGTAAATTACATTGGCCGGCTTTAGAAATGTCCTAAATAGGACATGGGTGCATGGGATGTGAAAATTCCAAGTTTAAAAACTGGAATGCGCCCCCTAAAAATAAGGCCTTTTAGCCCCCAAAGAACCCGACACACCTATACATGGGTGGTATCACTATACTCAGGAGATGCTGCTGAAGACATATTGGTGTGTTATTTGGCAGTAACCCTTAACGTTCTCAGTAAACGTATTGACATAGATTGGTGGTAAAATGGTTGCATGGAAAGAGTCAAAATACCCCATGTTTAATACCTTAGGTTGTCTTCTTTTAAAAAATATATGTGAAGGGTTATTCAGGGATTCCTGACAGATCAGTGTTACAATGTAATAAACTAATAGTTTAACACCTCTTCTCTTTACCCTTCCTGCTTAGAGCCAGCAAAGAGAATGACTGGGGGTGGAGTTAAGGGGGGAGCTATATAGACAGCTCTGCTTTGGTGCTCTCTTTGCTACTTCCTGTCAGGAAGGACAACATCCCACAAATTAGGATGAATCCGTGGACTCGGTGCATCTTGCAAAAGAAATTTGATAATAGGAGTAAATTAGAAAGTTGCTTAAAATGTCATGCTCACATAGCATCTACTTTAGAACAATTCGGACTCACAGGTCACTTCCTCAGATTTTTCAATAATCTATATAAATACGCCTCCACGAGGATAATAGTAAATGGTCTATATACACAGAGCATAAAACTAGAGAAAGGTACAAGACAGGGCTGTCCTCTCTCCCCGCTTCTATTCGATCTAGCTATCGAACCCCTCGCGATTCAGATTAGGCAACAGTTAGATGGAATCAAGATTAATAAAAAAATACTGCAAATTGCCCTATACGCTGATGACATATTGGTTTACATATCAAATACCTCTAGAAATATACCAAAACTCCTTGCAATAATCCAACAGTTTGGATCATTCTCAGGCTATAGTGTAAATGCTGTGAAATCGGAGATGATTTGGGTTAGACAAACTCAGGGAGTAGAGAAACCAGTGAACAGTTTGTCAAATACCTTAACAGCAATGATGTAGGTCTGTCATTTACGTTTTGTTTTGATATAGAGAAGGTGGACTTTTTGGATGTCACCTTAATAGGTGACACCATTGCTGGGATTGTAAAGACAGTGCTCTACACCAAGCCCATTTCAGCGAATTCTTTGATCCACGCTAGAAGTTGCCATCCACGCCATATGCATTATGGCGTGGCGAAAGGACAGCTCATTAGAGCTAAGCGCAACTGCTCAGATACTTCAGATTATGAAAAAGAGAGTAACATACTGATTCAGAAATTGAGAGAAAGGGGTTATCCGGAGGGCCCAATTGTGAGGGCCTTAAGGGATGTTGAAAGCATACCCAGAGAAACATTACTGCAGCCTAAATCACTTAGAAAGGAAGATAGAAGTGAGATCACATTTGTAACCACTTATACTAGCCAGTATAACAAGGTCTGTAATATCATTAAAAAGAATCTGCAGATTCTACGAGGAGATGATATCTTGAAAAATATCATTGAGAAAGGTTGCAGATTTGTATCGAGAAGAAATGTTACAATTGGTAATATGATCTCTCCAAGTATGCTAAAGAAACCCAAGAAAGACAGCAGTTGGTTAACCTGTAAAGGTCACTACAAGTGTGGCACTAGAAGCTGCACAGCTTGCAGCTACACATCTATTACGAAGGTATTTCAGTCAGCTTCTACACAAAAGGTCTACAATTGTAAGATGTGCACAAACTGCAGGACAGAATTTGTCATCTATATGGTACAATGTACCCATTGTAATCTACAGTATGTAGATTACAATGGGTACATTGAGGTGTCATTGAGGTGCTCCGAGCTAGAATCCGGGAGCACCTCAATGACATAGAGAAAGACAAGACCACTACTGGGGTTGCCAAACACTTTCTCTTTGATCATCAGGGTAATGTCAGCACCTTCAGGTGGATGATTATTGACGTAATCAAGAAAAAAACGAGAGGGGGTGATAGGGTTCAAGAGCTCTTCCGTAGGGAGGCTTATTGGATCTTTACACTCAATACACGAAGACCAGCCGGTATGAATATAACAGATGATATCATTAATTTCTTTGAAAAGTGAGGTTATTTCTATAATGCCCGATTAGTACTTACAAATATGGGGACACTTAGAACCAGATATAATGACAGAAGATCAGTATCATATTCGGGGGTGACATGATTGAAATATTAATTTCCCCTATCTTGAGTTTAGCAGCCTTTAGTCTACATCCCAAACTTATATTTTTTAAACATTCAGCAGGCATCATAGTTGATCCCCACAGAAATTGTGTAGTTGAGCACAGAGGGTAGATAAATTATACTATTTAAGATGCCTGAATATATTGCAGTATTGATGTTGGCAAATATAGCCTAAATATCAATCATGATTAAGTGAAATGGTTTAATAAATTAAGTATAGTACATGGAACTGACATACATAGTTCAGACAGTAGTCATCGGTAGACAAACAAGATCATGAGAGTGAGACACTGTGGTATTCTATGATGACAATGGCTTTTGAAATAATGAGTATGAGTAGATGATGTTCTAGAATGTGATCGATGAATAGATACTTTCAAAGAGATCTGTGTGAGTGTGTGTGTATTTCATGGGGGGTAAGTGGACACTTTGCGTGAAGTAGCATTTAGTCCACAGCGTAGACTTTTTACAGCCTTAGTAGCCTAAGTACAGGAGGCGTGACCCCGGTTTGTGCACACACACATAGACAGATGAATTAAATATATATTTTTGTCACTAGTCATGTATGTCAATAAAAGTGAACTGATTCTGTCATAGTATCATTATATTCATCACTTGTAGTCGAATAGATAGGGAGGATATGTGGAAAATGGGAGTACACACAATCAATGACGGACGAGCTAAAGGGGAGGAGAGAGTTTATTCATGTCTACAGGCAACCAATGAGATTGTGAGGGGGATTATATAGCTCCACAGGTAAATTCAGAATATTGAGTCTATGAATAAGGAGAAACAGCCGAAACGCGTCAGACTGGCCTGTTTATGACATGAACAGCTGTTTTAAGCACTTGTTACTGCATGTTTGCATCAAGTTTTATAATATCCAATAAAATGAACGTTTTATCATAGCAGCATTCTGCTTCTTTTTGTACTACTACGGCAGAGGAGAGGGCCGTTGTCTGCTGCAATTGGACTTGCAGCCCTTATCACCCGTTGGAGCTCCGGAGGCTTTACACTTACTTTACTGCCAGGATCGGTGAGGGGATTTGAAGTTTTCACATAGCCGGCATTTGGTCCAACAGGTAAACCAAGTCTGTCTCACCATTGGTCGGACAAGTTCACGTGTCGAGTGACTTCAGACGCCATCAGAGGAATCCCACGCCCTGGAAGCGTGGTGTAGCAAAGAGCCGAGGCTAAGGACTGACCGCGAACAGACGGGTGAGACTTTGGAAACAGCCGGAGAAGGTGAGACCATTGCCTAATATTTGTTTACTCACCGTTAGCAGTTCGGATTGGGGAGTCAGCGGAGCACTACTTACTTTGATTCAAACTCAGGATTCACCAACATCTATTCCTTTTAATATAGTTCGGGATTCATTTAAATATTTAGGCATTTGGATATCATCTAATCCTGACAATTGGTATACTCTGAACATACTTCCGGTTTTAACCAATATAAAAGAAACCTTAAAAAATTGGCAGAATCTCCCTCTCTCGTTGTCGGGGCGCATAGCCCTTTACAAAATGGTCCTTCTTCCCAAAATCCTATATGTTCTCCAGAATAATAATTGCTTCTTAAAACAAAGGACGTCATTGCATTTAACACTGTTTTACGAACATTTATTTGGCAGAACAGAAAATCAAGAATTTCGCTAGCCAGATTAGCTCTACCCAGGAATCTAGGAGGATTATCTCTCCCTGATCTTCGCTCATATAACCAAGTATTCCTCGCCAGAATTGTAGCAGACTGGCTTACTAATAGTAATTATATAACGAATGGAGAATTAGAGAATAGTATAGTATACCCATTTTCACTAACAGCCCTGATTCACTGTAATGGTAAAACAATACCTATAGAAGTAAAAAAGAAAAGATCTATATTTAATCCAATCTGCATGTGGAGAAAAATTTGTCTCTCTCTTCACATTAAGCCTGAGATCTCAAGATATACCTCAATAACAAATAACTCCCAGTTCCCAGCAGGAGTTCAGTCTGTTCTATTCTCTAATTGGGCAACATTAGGTTTGGTGAAGGTTGATCAACGTTTGGACTTCGAAAAAAGATGCATTAGGACATTTGACTCCCTTAGGCAGGAATTTCATATCCCTAATCAAAACTTTTTCGCGTACCTGCAGGTGAGACACTTTGCCCTTAAACAGATTGCTGACTACGGGTGGGACTGGTTGCTGGGAGAGGTGGAGAATTGGTTAATGTTAATCAAAAATGGGTTCACGTCAATTTCATTCATTTATCAAACTTTCATTTCATTTAAAGGCCCTGACACAATGGAAAAACTTTACTCCAAGTGGTCCTTAATGCTTGGACAAGACTCCTTAGATCCAGCCCTTCTCACTTACTCGATTCACGAGGTCTCTCGAGGCACTCTTTCTGCTACTTGGAGGGAGTCGCACGTAAGGCTCCTACTAATGACCTATTTTACCCCAGAAAAGGGCTGCAAATGTAGGACTACTGGGTTTAACAAATGCCCAAAATGCTCACTTAAGGCGGCCGGCCTTCTGCATATGATATGGGACTGCCCAAAAATTCATAACTTCTGGCTTAAAGTACAATACTGGCTCAACAATATAGTTAAGGTTCCCTCCTTTAAATTCTCCTCTAGGAGGATAGTCTTTCTTGCCGACAATCCCGGCACAACACATGATAACAATAAAATTATAAATAAGGTAATTTTAGCGGTCAGATATTTGATCTTAAAAAAATGGAAAATAAAAACTACTCCAAGTATTACTGAAGTTAAAAATTGCTTAAAGAAGCAGTGTATCATTGAACAACTTGATACTAACTTACAAAATGCTAAAGACATAAGGAGTTTTTTTTCTAAGTGGACCCAATTTATTAAAGCTCTTCCCCCGAGTGAGATTGAGTATATAATCTATCCCTTTAGGGACTCTGAATTGATCTTACTGGGGATCTGGTAGCATGTAAAGTATTTAATGGAATATTGAGAGGGCTGGAGAGGTGGGGGAGAGGAAGGGAAGTATTACACAATCCCCTCCTTTTTTTTTTTTTTTTTTTCACTTTGTGGTTAACGATTAAGTCTACTTAGATACTACCGCTACACATGTTGTGTCTTCTAGGTTATCCGCTGATAGAACCTAAATATTTTATATAGAAAATAAAAACTTAAGAAAGAGATATGAGATAAGAGATTTTCAGAATGACACATGATATATTATAACTTTTGTATGATATGTAGTTATCTGATTTATTTTCCCTATTTGTGTCTACCACCTGTACACCTCCCCACCCTGCGAGGCGGGGGGAAGGTACTATTTATGTTGTTATATCTCTTTCTATTGTAAATAAAAATGTAAAAAAAAAATGTCATGCTCTATCTGAATCATGAAAGAAAAAAATTGTCTTCATTGTCCCTTTAAGTACAGAGACAAGAAGGATGTGTACCTTTTTACCACCATCCACGAGAGGACTGTGGAAGTCTCTGTACGTGGCAGAGCTGAAAGCATAAGGAAGCCAGTGTGCATCAAGGCTTATAACCGGCATATGGGTGGAGCTGATTTGGCAGATCAGGTGCTACAACCCTACCAAATTATGCGGAGGACAAGGGACTGGAACAAAAAGGTTGCAATTTACTTCATGCAGATTGCAACCCACAACACTTTTTGTTGTTGTTCAAAAAAGCAAACCCTGGAATGAAACAGACTTTTTTTTTTACAGTTTCAGCTCATTTTGGGGATTTTGTACCAAGATGCATCTGCTCCCCAGGCAGTGATGGGAGAGAGCAGAGTTGGGGCTACTCATTTTATTTTTAAAATCCCCCCTACTGCCGCAAAGCAGAAACCTCAAAACAAAATGCAGATTCTGTACCAAGAGGGGGCAGAGAAGGGACCCCACCTTCTACTGTCCTAATTGCCCAGGACAGCCTGGACTCTGCATTGGGGACTGCTTCAAGCGGTATCACACACACTAGTACATTTTTTTTAAAAAAATTGCCTTTTGGGGGGGGGTTATGTTTACTGATACTAAGCTTGTTTGTTTTCGTTTTTTACTGTCACTGTGCCAAAGTTTTACATTTCACTGTTCTATTTATTATAAGTTCTAAAATTGGTGCAGTATTTTACCAAAACCCCTGTCAAACCTATGCATGGGGGGCATGGGTGTACTCAGGGGGTCTTGCAGAAAACAAACTGGAGTGTTTTCTTGCAATAACTTACAACAAGCTCTCCTAAATCATAGTCAAAAAGCAATGTATGTGTAAAAATCAAAATTAAAATATTACCTCTATACACTTTCTCCAATTTTTTTGGCTAAAACGGTTGCATCAAAGCACTCCATAAACAATACCTTGGGGTGTCAACTTTTCAAATATATGCACATTCATGGAAAGCAAATACACTGGGGTATGTAAAAAGACCCCCAAAAAGATGATAGGCAAAGAAAATATGTTAAATGTGAAAAAAAATCACAAACACGTCAGGCATTTAGCATTGCACCCCCCAAACAAGCCAACAAACCTATGCATAGGTGGTATCACTGTACTCAGGAGATGTTGGTGAACACATATTGGGGTCTTCTTTGGCAGTAACACATAACAGGAGCTGATAATCCATGTCTAAAGTACAATGTGTGTGAAACATAACACAAAAAAATGACTACCCAATAGTTTGACAAAGACTGGTGGTTGAATTAGTGCATGAAAAGTGTTAAAATACCAGCATTTCAAATACCCTAGTGTGTCTTCTTTCCAACAATATATGGTTTGATGGGGGTAAATTACATTGGCCGGCTTTAGAAATGTCCTAAATAGGACATGGGTGCATGGGATGTGAAAATTCCAAGTTTAAAAACTGGAATGCGCCCCCTAAAAATAAGGCCTTTTAGCCCCCAGAGAACCCGACACACCTATACATGGGTGGTATCACTATACTCAGGAGATGCTGCTGAAGACATATTGGTGTGTTATTTGGCAGTAACCCTTAACGTTCTCAGTAAACGTATTGACATAGATTGGTGGTAAAATGGTTGCATGGAAAGAGTCAAAATACCCCATGTTTAATACCTTAGGTTGTCTTCTTTTTAAAAATATATGTGGGGGGCGTGGCTAGGCAGCGGCCATGAAAGGTCCCAATATCTGTTGCTCCTAACGAGATCTGCTCAATCCGCCGATTAAAGCAGAGAATCTGCATTATACAGCACTAACCACCTCATCTTTGACTAGTTAAAGGTGAGCAGCATTGACTGATATTAAGCCTGCAGAGTTTATGATCGATAGGACCCAGATCTGGCCCGTTGAATTCCTAGGCGGCGGCCTTACTACAGGATATCGACACCCCCCCCAGTGAGCTGGGGTACAGCAGTCCACAGTTGACTGTCTACTTCTCTGATAAAGGGGAACCGTCTATCTGGATATATATTGTGCTCTTGGGTGTGCTTGGGAAACGGAGCCCCATAAGAACTGTATATAATAAGAGATAACACACAGGGGAAAATGGAGGCCCTCAACAAATGGGAGCGTGACATGATACAGCACATTAGCGACCACTACCGGAGTTTAGAAATTGAGCTGTGCAGACTCTTTTTGAGATCTGTACCCGTTGTAGCTCCCCCAAGTGAAAGCAGTGGAGAAACTATGCCTCCCGGATTAGACCTGGCGAGCGAGGGTGCATATAACTCCCACATAGTTACCCAGAGGGAGAGATGGCCCGATGATAAGCAGTTACCTGAACCAGAGATATCGAATGGAGCCATGCATAAGAGGACGAAGTTGGATATGCTCACAGAGGAGAAACTGCACTCTAACAGTGTCCGATTGCTACGAAAGGAGGATACTACCGTCTTTGATAGCCCAAGCTTGTCATTGCCTAATCGCCCTCCTATAACCAGGATTGGAGTTAGGGGGGAAACGAACATCAAACTCCTGACTGCCAAGGGAAATGGGGACCGAGCTGCAGTGAGTCGTACACAGGTGATAACTACACAGAGTGTTTGCTCCCCTCACTCAGGCCGGCACGCTGCAAAGAAATCCCCACAGGACTTAGAGAGACAGAGATGGGCCTGCTTTGCATTTACATACACATTTCTTGATACCCCTGGCCTGCTACCCTCTAATAGACTGCCCCAAACTAACATCAGAACATGGGAGGAAGTTGAGACACAGAGAGCGGCTCGCTTCAAACTTGCACAATCTGACAATAACAGTCTATTACCTCCTAACCACCCGCTCATGACTGTGATCGGAGCAGACAGAGTACTGAGCCGGAAGCACTTACCTTCCCAAAACAATAGAGGCTATGCTGCAACAAGCTGCCCAAGAGTAATTGTCACATGGAGCGTTTGCTCCCTGTGTTCGGGACGCTGTAATGAAAGGGGCTCCCTGCAGTACAGGGACTTACTGGCAACTATATGTGAGATGGGCCAAACCGGGATGAAGCCCGTGCACCGAGCAGTGAGAATAGCGGGAGAGGTATTTGAGATGGCGGGGAAGTCCCTTCTGGCATTTTGCAAACCCGCTCTGATCAGTACGGACCTAAGCAACAGAACTCCAGCTTCCAACCAGCCCAATTGCAACTTGCGACAGCTGTTTGATCCTGGAGGCTTGGTGCGTTCATTAGGACTGGGGGTTGCAGCCGCTGCTTGAGCGATCACATTAGAAAGCCCCATAAGTTATATGTACTAGGTATGTCTGTCACTTTTAGGAGATATGTATAATTCAGTGTTCCCCATTAATAACCTTCATAGTTCACGATAATTTTGGAGCGCAATTCTCTTACTATGTTTGGTGGGACAGCTGGGACGCTCTGACATTGGATAACCTTACAGCGCACTGTACTTTATTGCTGGACTTTATAAGCTCCTGTGGACTCCTATGCTAGGTACTTAATATTCTAATATTACTCACTGAGGCGTATGTTGCCACACACTGTTTGTACTACTCTAACTACCATTAGGTGCCTGACCCTCCTTCAAAAAGTGCTGACTTAATGCTGTCATTATTCATCTCAGTTTGGGATAGACGGCTCTAATAACTTATTAACATGTGAATACTATATCCAAATATAGCGTCTTTGCCTAGGGCTTGTGGTATACTCCCCTACTTAGATCTTAGATAAGACTATGTTATCCTGTTTGACTCTAACCCCCTGCCCATTCTGTATTAGGGGATTCTAGTTCAGGTTTATGTTTGATATAAAGTTCCAATGTTGTCTCTACACATTGCAAATGACACTGCACTGATTTTATTATATAAATGCTTCACTTTAGTTTATATACCCATAAGACATATTGTTCTACCTCATACTAGAGCTGAATTGAGCCCATCTTACCCGAAATATATAATAACCTTAATAAAGGTAGACAATGGCCATCATATTAGATGGTGTGTAGTCCTGATTCCCAACATTCTCCAATGTTCCTAAACTTACTTCTCTTCTTTTGCATATATGGACATTGGGAGGCTCCTATACATTAGAGTAGAAGCGCCAATAACTCCCCTCTACTACCCTTGAGATAGCCTCCTCCCATTTTATACAGTTGCCATCCTTCCCTGGTGACATCCATATTTAAGCCTTACCCTAGTTGTTTAAGTTAAGATCAATAGTTGCGATGGTTCCCACATCAATGTTCTTCTCAAAGCATCCATTTATTATCCCCTTACCAATTTACTCCTTTAATTATATCTGTTGCTAATTTCTTTACTATTACTTTGGTCCAAAAGTGACCACTTCAGATACTAATTTTCCCCTGTTTGTTCATTTATGCCTGAGTAGATCCAAGAGTGATCTATTGTGTCCAGTGAGGAAACTACCTAAGGAAAAAGTATAAAACTGAGGTTCTAGAAGTTTACCTATTGTTGCCACATATGAAGATTTCATGTATTTATGTTGTTTTTTGTTTATTGAAACTATTGTCATATGTATTATGGTTACTTGTATATGATACATCCTTTGCATAACCTCAATAAAAAAAAAAAAATAATAAAAAAAAAAAAAAAAAAAAAAAAAAAAATAATATATGTGAAGGGTTATTCAGGGATTCCTGACAGATAAGAGTTACAATGTAACTATCGCTAATTTTGAAAAAAATGGTTTGGAAATAGC